>NC_088878.1:4950365-4986647 GCF_032884065.1 Artemia franciscana | reverse complement strand
GTAACTACGTCAGTCGACAAACATGACGTCAGTCGACAAACATCTTCATGACGACATACTGCTCAATCCTTATAATGACGTCAGTCAAAAAACATGACGTCAGTCGACACACAAACATGACGTCAGTCAACAGACAAACAACTTATTTATATGTATATACTAGCTGTATGCATATATGTATACTAGCTTATATGTATATACTAGCTGTATGTATATACCCCAACACCTAGTTGGTGGGGGCGCTTCACCCCGCCCCCAAGCCCCCCCCCCCCCCGCCCCCGTGCGCATAAGTCGTTACGCGCCATATTAGTTTGGCGCCATAAATAGATTGTCGGGTTTACTGACTCTTGAACATGCAATATATAATTGTTCATGGGAAAAACAATCCGTTTCAGATTTATACCTCATTATTCTAATGATTGCCCTTGAGCTTTGTTGATGGTGTTTGCTAATCGAACATTCCCTGTGTCCCCGTCGTCATTTATATATTCCCCTGTGCCCCCCGGCATCCCCGTTGTATTTGTATCCCTTTGTCCCGGTCGTCATTTATATTCCCTATGTCCCAGTCGTCATTTGTGTCCCGATGTTTTTTCTTTTTATTTTTATACCTTTTTTATTTTTTTTCCTTTTTTAAGTTTTTCTCTTAGCTTTTTTCGCGCCATATTAGTTACGCGCCATTTTAGTTGTGTCCCTGTTAATACAGATAGATATATATATATATCTATATATATAAAAATAAGTTGTCTGTCTGTCTGTCTGTGGATCAGGTGACGTCATGTTTCTGTGTCGGCTGACGTCATGAAGTTAGTTGTCGTCATTTTTGCTATGACGGTGACGTCATTAATGGTATTTAAGACATGCGTTCACGGAAAAATGTTTAATTGTAAAATGACTGAAGAACCTACAATGGCAACAGCCGAGGAAGCTGCTCAAAGAGTCTATGCCAAAAAACTTGCTGCTGATAGAGAAAGTAAGAAAAGAAAGCGTGCCGAGGAATCACAAGAACAGCAAGAAAACAGGCTTGCAGCTGATAGAGAAAGTAAGAAAAGAAAGCGTGCCGAGGAATCACAAGAACAGCAAGAAAACAGGCTTGCGGCTAAAGAACGCAAAACCGCGCAGTTAGATGAAAATCCACCTGGACAGCAAGAGTCAAAACATATCAAAACTGAAAATGATAGTGATGATGATTGGGTTTGGGATTTTGACTTGGATAAGGTCATCAATGCCTACCAGATTTAAGTTAAAAAACAAAGGTTCGGCGATATGTACTTTATAGTGACGCTGAAAATAAAGAAGAAAAAAAACTGAAAAAATGTAAAAAACTAAAAAACTAAAAAGAAAAAACACTCAAAGATAAATTACAGACCGGGACGCAAATGACGACCGACACAGAGGGAATATAAATGACGACCAGGAACCTCAAAGAAAAATTACAGACTGGGACACCCGGACACAAATCACGACCGGGAATATAAATGACGACCGGGACGCAGGGAAGCAACTACAACGGGGACGCCGGGGGCACAGGCGGGATATATAATTGACGACTGAGACACAGGGATTGTTTGAATAGAAATTACAGACCGGGACACAAATGACAACCGGGACACTGGGACACAGGGAATATAAATGACGACCGGGACACTCAAAGAGAAAATACAAACTGGGACACTAGGACACAAATGACGACCGGGACACAGGGAATATAAATGCTATTTATATGCACAGACAATGGGACAGCGAAGAATGTTGTATATTCGCATGTTTTACGTAGTTAAAAATATATATTTATATATATCTCTATTCACAGGTGGGACACAGCTACAATGGCGCGTAACTAATATGGCGCGTAACGACTTACGCGCGCGGGGGGGCTTGTGGGGGGGGGGGGGGGGGGTTGGGGGTTTGGGGGGGGGGGCGCGAAGCGCCCCACCAACTAGGTGTTGGGGTGGCGCGAAGCGAGTTGTGTGTATGCATGTTTGTTTGTTTGTAAAAAGAGCGTTTGCATATGACGTCATTATTAGTACATAAGGCTTTGTATATGCACAGATATATAAATATAAATGCTATTTATATGCACAGACAATGGAACAGCGAAGAATGTTGTATATTCGCATGTTTTACGTAGTTAAAAATATATATTTATGTCTATCTCTATTCACAGGTGGGACACAGGGACACAGCTACAATGGCGCGTAACTAATATGGCGCGTAACGACTTACGCGCGCGGGGGGGCTTGGGGGGGGTGCGAAGCGCCCCACCAACTAGGTGTTGGGGTGGCGCGAAGCGAGTTGTGTGTATGCATGTTTGTTGGTTTGTAAAAAGAGCGTTTGCATATGACGTCATTATTAGTACATAAGGCTTTGTATATGCACAGACATATAAATATAAATGCTATTTATATGCACAGACAATGGGACAGCGAAGAATGTTGTATATTCGCATGTTTTACGTAGTTAAAAATATGTATTTATATCTATCTCTATTCACAGGTGGGACACAGGGACACAGCTACAATGACGCGTAACTAATATGGTGCGTAACGACTTACGCGCGCGGGGGGGCTTGGGGGGGCGCGAAGCGCCCCACCAACTAGGTGTTGGGGTGGAGCAAAGCACCACCCCAACAGCTAGTATCTATATATTTAATAATAAGTTGTCTGTCTGTCTGTGGATCAGGTGATGTCATGTTTCTGTGTCAACTGACGTCATGAAATTAGTTGGCAGGTGACGTCATGTTTCTGTGTCGGCTGACGTCATGAAATTAGTTGTCGTCATTTTTGCTTTGACGGTGACGTCATTAAAGATATTTAAGACATATGTTCACGTAGAAATTTATTAATGTTTAAGTTTACAATGACTGATGAACTTACCATGGCAAAAGCCGATGAAGATGCTCAAAGAGTCTATGCCAAAAAACTTGCTGCTGATAGAGAAAGTCAGAAAAGAAAGCGTGCCGAGGAACTACCAGAGCAACGCGAAAGCAGACTTGCTGCTAAAAGAGAAAGTGAAAAAAGAAGGCGTGCCGAGGAATCAAAAGAACAGCAGGGAAACAGGCTTGAGGCTGATAGAGAAAGAAAGAACAGAAAGTGTGCCGAGGAATCAAAAGAACAGCAAGGAAACAGGCTTGAGGCTGATAGAGAAAGAAAGAACAGAGAGCGTGCCGAGGAACTACCAGAGCAACGCGGAAGCAGGCTTGCTGCTGATAGAGAAAGTAAGAAAAGAAAGCGTGCCGAGGGATCAGAGCAACCTGAAAGTTATCGCCTGGCATTCAGGTACAACCCAGTCGATGATTATAGCTTGAGTAGATGTGTTCAAATCGGGACAATGTCTAAAATTTGTCCCTATTGCAAGGCCTTGAAATTCAATGGTGAAACAATGGGAATGTGTTGCGCCTCAGGAAAAGTTAGACTTCCTCTATTGGCTGCACCACCAGAGCCATTGAAGAATTTCCTTACTGGAACTACGTCAGAATCTAAGCGTTTTTTTTTTCAAAAATCAGAAAATACAACTCATGTTTCCAAATGACGTCTTTTGGAGCCCAAATCGAAAATCAAGATCAATTTATGTCTACTTTCAAAGTAAAAGGGCAAATTTATCATAGAGCAGGGTCCCTTCTACCATTCTCAGGCGAGAATCATAAATTTTTACAATTGTACTTCATCAGTGATAGAAATTCTGAATTGAATGCACGTTGCGAAATTTCTCCCAACGTTGAAAGGACAATCGTTTCCCATTTGCAACATCTTTTCCACGAAAATAATAATTTAGTGCGTCTGTTCAAAACAGCCATCGATTTGATGCCTACTGATACGCATAAAATTGCTATTTCCGCTGACAAAACGCCTCCTGGCCAACATGTACGTAGATACAATGCTCCAACTATCGACAAAGTGGCAATCGTTATGGTCGGTGATCAGTTTTTACCTCGAGATATTATTCTTCATAAGCGAAACGCTCAGTTGTTAAGAATTGCTGAAACTCATCGATGCTACAATGCCCTACAATATCCTATCATTTTTTGGGACGGAGCCGACGGCTATCACTTTAATATTAAATTGATGAGTCCAGCCACTAACAAAGAAATGAATAAGAAATGCAGTGCAATGCATTATTATTCCTATAGACTAATGATTCGGCAGGATGAAGAAAATTATATTTTAAAATGCCGTGAATTGTTTCACCAATTCGTCATTGATATGTATGCTAAAATTGAATCAGAACGTTTGCTATATATCCGCCTGAATCAGACCAAGCTCCGCTCTGAACAATACATTCATTTGCGAGATGCAGTTATAAATGACGGTGATACCACAAACGTTGGAAGATTAACAATTTTACCTTCGTCATATGCTGGCAGTCCCCGTCATATGCATGAATATGCTCAAAATGCTATTGCGTATGTTCGTCCCTATGGTCGTCCAGATTTATTTATTACATTTACATGTAATCAATCTTGAGACGAGATACTGCAGCTTTTATTTCAAGGACAATCGGCGGTTCATAGGCATGACATTACGGCCCGTGTCTTCCGGCAAAATTTGAAATCACTGACAAACTACATTGTAAAACATGAAGTGTTTGGGTCAGTGCGATGCTGGATGTACTCAGTGGAATGGCAAAAACGAGGTTTGCCACACGCACATATACTAATCTGGCTACATAAAAAAATTACTTCGAACGAAATTGATGATGTGATTTCCGCTGAAATACCTGATAAAAATGTCGATAAGGGGTTACATGATATTATTGTAAAAAATATGATACATGGACCTTGCGGTGCACTGAACGAAAATTCACCATGCATGGCCAAAGGAAGGTGCACAAAGAAATATCCTCGACTTTTAGTATCAAACACAATTACTGGCAATGATGGGTACCCACAATATAGAAGAAGATCTACTGAAGATGGCGGTAAAACAGCAATAATAAAGAAGCGTAACGGTACCACCATTTAAGTAGATAACCAGTGGGTTGTTCCATATTCCCCATTATTATCAAAAACATTTAATGCACACATAAACGTTGAATACTGTAACTCCGTAAAGGCAATCAAATACATATGTAAATACGTCAACAAAGGCAGTGACATGGCAGTTTTTGGCTTGCAGCCCGAAATCAAAGATTTCGATGAAATCGTACAATATCAGGCTGGAAGATACATAAGCAGTAATGAAGCTGTTTGGCGAATTCTTTCATTTCCGATACATGAACGTAGTCCAGCTGTTGTTCACATAGCGGTACATTTACAGAATGGTCAACGTGTTTATTTAACGGAAACCAACGTGCAACAAAGAGTCCTGAATCCACCGGATACAACATTAACACCTTTTTTTTCTCTTTGCAAAAATGGTTCTTTTGCAAAAAAAAACTGCTGTAAACTGAAGTGCCTTCGTATTACACGTGGAATACTAAAAATAAAGTATTTGAACGTCGAAAACAGGGTAAGTCAGTCGACGGCCAACCTACCATCTTCAAAGATACCACGATAGGAAGACTCTACACCGTTCACCCCAATCAACATGAATGCTTCTTTCTACGCCTGCTTTTGGTGAATGTACCCGGTCCGACATCCTTTGAGTATTTGAGGACTGTAAATGGTACTATACATGACACTTACCGTAGTGCATGCCAAGCTCTGAATTTATTGGAGAATGACCAACACTGGGATAACTGCATCAATGACGCGTGCGAAACGTCAACCCCAAGTCAAAATCGTGCATTGTTTGGCATCATTTTAACAACTTGCTCTCCATCAGCTCCTACAGAGTTATGGGAAAAATATAAGTTAAAAATGTCCGAAGATATACTCCATCGAAAACAGTTAGAGACGTCAGATATGACTTTTGATTTTACATCAGAAATTTATAACTACACTTTAGTTATTATAGAAGATTTGTGCGTACATATGGCAAACAAACCTCTTCAGGATTTGGGAATGCCTTCACCTAACCGTATCGCTGCTGTTTCGACATGTGTATAATTGGATCGTGAACAAAGTTACAGTACGAGTGATCTATTGTCGTATGTACAAAATAACATTTCCAAGTTAACGTCGGAACAAAAAGACATTTATGATACGATAATGCATTGTGTCGATAACAACGTTGGAGAAATTTTCTTTTTGGATGCGCCAGGAGGTACTGGTAAAACATTTGTGATAAAACTGATTCTGGCATCAATTCGATCAAAAAATGATATAGCGTTGGCAATTGCGTCGTCCGGAATAGCCGCAACATTGCTGCCTGGTGGAAGAACTGCTCATTCCGCTTTGAAATTGACTCTGAATTTGCATTCTACAGAAACTCCCACGTACGATATTTCCAAATCATCTGGGATGGGTAAAGTATTGCAGCAATGCAAACTTATTATTTGGGATGAGTGCACAATGGCACACAAAAAATCGCTCGAGTCTCTGGATCAATGCTTGAAAGATTTGAGAGGCAAGGCGAAACCCTTTGGCAGCACATTAATATTGCTTGCGGGAGATTTCAGGCAAACATTATCTATAATACCTAGGTCAACTCCTGCAGACGATATGAATGCTTGCCTGAAAAATTCTAATTTATGGGCACACGTAAAAATATTAAAATTAACTACAAATATGCGTGTCCGATTGCAAAACGATGACTGGTCAAACATTTTCAGATCAATTGCTGACAATTGGAAACG
Source organism: Artemia franciscana (assembly GCF_032884065.1). Lineage (NCBI taxonomy): Eukaryota > Metazoa > Arthropoda > Branchiopoda > Anostraca > Artemiidae > Artemia > Artemia franciscana. Next base: position 4,979,975 of record NC_088878.1, on the reverse strand, counting down.
GAAAGCTCCCAGTAGTCTCAATTTCAGGACGTATACAACTACCTGCTGATTTTTGTAAATTAGTGACGTCCAAAAATGAATTGATTGAAAAAGTATTTCCGAATATTCTAAAAAATTATAAAAATAATGAATGGCTAAGTGAAAGAGCGATTCTCGCACCCAAAAATATAGACATCCACGAAATCAACAATATTGTTTTGACGAAGATTCGAGACCAGGCAGTCCTTTACAAGTCAGGCGACACAGTTTTGGAACCAAATGAAGCGGTTAATTATCCATCTGAATTTTTAAATTCCATAGATCCTTCAGGGTTTCCACCACACGTGCTACAACTAAAAATAGGCGTACCAATAATACTTTTAAGAAATATCAACCCACCAAAGCTTTGCAATGGCACGCGACTTGCCGTAAAAAAAACAATGGAAAACCTAATAGAGGCCACAATCTTGACAGGGCCTTATGAGGGTGAGGCTGTTCTTATTCCTCGCATTCCCATGATTCCAACGGATCTGCTTTTTCAATTTAAAACATTGCAATTCCCAATTCGATTAGTATTTGCAATCACCATTAACAAAGCTCAAGGTCAATCATTAGAAAAATGTGGTATAGATCTTAATACTGATTCTTTTTCCCATGGACAATTGTACGTTGCATGTTCGAGGGTCGGTAAACCTGACAATGTATTTATATGCAGCGACAATTGGACAGCGAAGAATGTTGTATATTCGCAAGTTTTACGCAGTTAATTTGTATTGTATCTATCTATCTATCTATCTATATAAAAACGAGTTTTGTGGATGCATGTTTGCTTGTTTGTAAAAAGAGCGTTTGCATATGACGTCATTATTAGTATATACGGCTTTGTATATGCACAGACAATGGGAAAGCCAAGAATGTTGTTTATTCGCAATTTTTACGTAGTTTGAAACACATATATAAATCTATCTATATTCACAGGTGGGACACAGGGACACAACTACAATGGCGCATAACTAATATGGCGCGTAACGACTTACGCGCGCGGGGGGCTTGGGGGGGCTAGGGGGGGGCAACACCCAACTAGGTGTTGGGGTGGCGCGAAGCGCCACCCCAACAGCTTGTATATATATATAAATGAGTTGTCTGTGTGTGTGTTTGTGTGTGTGTGTCTGTCGAGTGACGTCATGTTTGTGTGTCGACTGACGTCATGTTTTCGACTGACGAAATTACAAACCGGGACAACGGGACACAAATGACGACCGAAACACCGCACATAGGTAATATAAATGACGACCGGGACACTCAAAGAGAAAGCGACCGGGACACAAGGAATGTTCGATTAGCAATCACCATCAACAAAGCACCGGGACACAAATGACGACCGGGACACAGGGAGTATAAATGACGACCAGGACATAAGTAAGAAAAAACTAAAAAAACTAAAAAAAAAAGGTAAAAACTACAAAAAAACTAAAAAGAAAAAAAAACTAAAAACTAATAAAAAAACTAAAAAAGCTAAAAAACTAAAAAAAACTAAAAAAGAAAAAAAAACAAAAAAAGGAAAAAAAAGAAAAATAAAGGGAAAAAAAAAATAAAAAAAAAAATAAAAAAAAAAAAAAGAAAAAAGAAAAAAACTAAAAAAACTGAAAAAAAAGTGAAAACCAAAAAAAAACTAAAAAGAAAAAAAGGGAAAAATACAAAAATTTATTTCATCATATACCATTTCAAAAACGAATGTATATACAGACCGGGACACCGGGATACAAATGACGACCGGGACACAGGGAATATAAATGACGACCTGGACACAGGGACACAACTACAACAGGGACGCCGGGGGGCACAGGGGGATAAATAAATGACGACGGGGACACAGGGAATGTTCGATTAGCAATCACCATCAACAAAGCTCAAGGGCAATCATTAGAATCATGAGGTATAACTAAAAAAACTAAAAAAAAGGGTAAAAAACTAAAAACTAAAAAAAAGACCAATTCAAAAACGAATGTATATACAGACTGGGACACCGGGACACAAATGACGACCGGGACATCGGCACACAAGGAATATAAATGACGCCCGGGACACTGGGACACAACTACAACGGGGACGCCGGGGGGCACAGGGGGATACATAAATGACGACGGCGACACAGGGAATGGTCGATTAGCAATCACCATGGCGTTCACCAACAAGTGCGTAGATACAATGCTCCAACTATTGACGAAGTGGCAATCGTTATGGTCGGTGATCAGTTTTTACCTCGAGATATTATTCTTCATAAGCGAAACGCTCGGTTGTTAAGAATTGCTGAATCTCATCGTTGCTACGATGCCCTACAATATCCTATCATTTTTTGGAATGGAGCCAACGGCCATCACTTTAATATTAAATTGATGAATCCAGCCACTAACAAAGAAATGAATAAGAAATGCAGTGCAATGCATAATTATTCCTATAGACTAATGATTCGGCAGGATGAAGAAAATTATTTTTTTAAATGCCGTGAATTGTTTCACCAATTTGTCGTTGATATGTATGCTAAAATTGAATCAGAACGTTTGCTATATATCCGCCTGAATCAGACCAAGCTCCGCTCTGAACAATACATTCATTTGCGAGATGCAGTTATAAATGACGGTAATACCAGAAACGTTGGAAGATTAACAATTTTACCTTCGTCATATGCTGGCAGTCCCCGTCATATGCATGAATATGCTCAAGATGCTATTGCGTATGTTCGTCTCTATGGTCGTCCAGATTTATTTATTACATTTACATGTAACAATCTTGGGACGAGATACTGCAGCTTTTACTTCAAGGCCAATCGGCGGTTCATAGGCATGACATTACGGTTCGTGTCTTCCGGCAAAAGTTGAAATCACTGATAAACTACATAGTAAAACTTGAAGTGTTTGGGTCAGTGCGATGCTGGGTGTACTCAGTGGAATGGCAAAAACGAGGTTTGCCACACGCACATATACTAATCTGGCTACATAAAAAACTTACTTCGAACGAAATTGATGATGTGATTTCCGCTGAAATACCTGATAAAAATGTCGATAAGGGGTTACATGATATTATTGTAAAAAATATGATACATGGACCTTGCGGTGCACTGAACGAAAATTCACCATGCATGGCCAAAGGAAGGTGCACAAAGCAATATCCTCGACTTTTAGTATCAAAGACAATTACTGGCAATGATGGTTACCCACAATATAGAAGAAGATCTACTGAAGATGGCGGTAAAACAGCAATAATAAAGAAGCGTAACAGTACCACCATCGAAGTAGATAACCAGTGGGTTTTTCCATATTCCCCATTATTATCAAAAACATTTAATGCACACATAAACGTTGAATACTGTAACTCCGTAAAGGCAATCAAATACATATGTAAATACGTCAGCAAAGGCAGTGACATGGCAGTTTTTGGCTTGCAGCCCGAAATCAAAGATTTCGACGAAATCGTACAATATCAGGCTGGAAGATACATAAGCAGTAATGAAGCTGTTTGGCGAATTCTTTCATTTCCAATACATGAACGTAGTTCAGCTGTTGTTCACTTAGCGGTACATTTACAGAATGGTCAACGTGTTTATTTCTCGGAAACCAACGTCCAACAAAGAGCCCTGAATCCACCGGATACAAAATTAACAGCTTTTTTTTGCTTTGCAAAAATGATTCTTTTGCAAAAAAAAACTGCTGTATACTGAAGTGCCTTCGTATTACACGTGGAATACTAAAAATAAAGTATTTGAACGTCGAAAACAGGGTAAGTCAGTCGACGGCCAACCTACCATCTTCAAAGATACCACGATAGGAAGACTCTACACCGTTCACCCCAATCAACATGAATGCTTCTTTCTACGCCTGCTTTTGGTGAATGTACCCGGTCCGACATCCTTTGAGTATTTGAGAACTGTAAACGGTACTATACATGACACTTACCGTAGTGCATGCCAACCTCTGAATTTATTGGAGAATTACCAACACTGGGATAACTGCATCAATGACGTGTGCGAAACGTCAACCCCAAGTCAAATTCGTGCATTGTTTGGCATCATTTTAACAACTTGCTCTCCATCAGCTCCTACAGAGTTATGGGAAAAATATAAGTCAAAATGTCCGAAGGTATACTCCATCGAAAACAGTTAGAGACGTCGCATATGAATTTTGATTTTATATCAGAAATTTATAACTACACATTAGTTATTATAGAAGATTTGTGCGTACGTATGGCAAACAAACCTCTTCAGGATTTGGGAATGCCTTCACCTAACCGTATCGCTGCTGTTTCGACATGTGTAGAATTGGATCGAGAACAAAGTTACAGTACGAAGAATCTATTATCGTATGTACGAAATAACATTTCCAAATGTAACATACAAATTAACTGAGTAAAACTTGCGAATATACAACATTCTTCGCTGTCAAATTGTCGCTACATATAAATAGATTGTCAGGTTTACCGACCCTCGAACATGCAACGTACAATTGTCCATGGGAAAAACAATCAGTATTAAGATCTATACCACATTTTTCTAATGATTGACCTTGAGCTTTGTTAATGGTGATTGCAAATGCTAATCGAATTGGGAATTGCAATCTTTTAAATTGAAAAGGCAGATCCGTTGGAATCATGGGAATGCGAGGAATAAGAACAGCCTCACCCTCAAAAGGCCCTGTCAAGATTGTGGCCTCTATTAGGTTTTCCATTGTTTTTTTTACGGTAAGTCGCGTGCCATTGCAAAGCTTTGGTGGGTTGATATTTCTTAAAAGTATTATTGGTACGCCTATTTTTAGTTGTAGCACGTGTGGTGGAAACCCTGAAAGATCTATGGAATTTAAAAATTCAGATGGATAATTAACCGCTTCATTTGGTTCCAAAACTGTGTCGACTGACTTGTAAAGGACTGCCTGGTCTCGAATCTTGGTCAAAACAATATTGTTGATTTCGTGGACGTCTATATTTTTGGGTGCGAGAATCGCTCTTTCACTTAGCCATTTATTATTTTTATAATTTTTTAGAATATTCGGAAATACTTTTTCAATCAATTCATTTTTGGACGTCACTAAATTACAGAAATCAGCAGGTAGTTGTATACGTCCTGAAATTGAGTCTACTGGGAGCTTTCCGTTTCCAATTGCCAGCAATTGATCTGAAAATGTTTGACCAGAGTCATCGTTTTGCAATCGGACACGCATATTTGTAGTTAATTTTAATATTTTTACGTGTGCCCATAAATTAGAATTTTTCAGGCAAGCATTCATTTCGTCTGCAGGAGTTGATCTAGGTATTATAGGTAATGTTTGCCTAAAATCTCCCGCAAGCAATATTAATGTTCTGCCAAAAGGGTTTCGACTTGCCTCTCAAATCTTTCAAGCATTGATCCAGAGCCTCGAGCGATTTTTTGTGTGCCATTGTGCACTCATCCCAAATAATAAGTTTGCATTGCTGCAATACTTTACCCATCCCAGATGATTTGGAAATATTGCACGTGGGAGTTTCTGTAGAATGCAAGTTCAGAGGCAATTTCAAAGCGGAATGAGCAGTTCTTTCACCAGGCAGCAATGTTGCGGCTGTTCCGGACGACGCAATTGCCAACGCTATATCATTTTTTGATCGAATTGATGCCAGAATCAGTTTTATCACAAACGTTTTACCAGTACCTCCTGGCGCATCCAAAAAGAAAATTTCTCCAACGTTGTTATCGACACAATGCATTATCGTATCATAAATGTCTTTTTGTTCCGACGTTAACTTGGAAATGTTATTTTGTACATACGAGAATAGATCACTCGTACTGTAACTTTGTTCACGATCCAATTCTACACATGTCGAAACAGCAGCGATACGGTTTGGTGAAGGCATTCCCAAATCCTGAAGAGGTTTGTTTGCCATACGTACGCACAAATCTTCCATAATAACTAAATTGTAGTTATAAATTTCTGATGTAAAATCAAAAGTCATATCTGACGTCTCTAACTGTTTTCGATGGAGTATATCTTCGGACATTTTTGACTTAAATTTTTCCCATAACTCTGTAGGAGCTGATGGAGAGCACGTTGTTAAAATGATGCCAAACAATGCACGAATTTGACTTGGGGTTGACGTCTCGCACGCGTCATTGATGCAGTTATCCCAGTGTTGGTCATTCTCCAATAAATTCAGAGCTTGGCATGCACTACGGTAAGTGTCATGTATAGTACCGTTAACAGTTCTCAAATACTCAAAGGATGTCGGACCGGGTACATTCACCAAAAGCAGGCGTAGAAAGAAGCATTCATGTTGATTGGGGTGAACGGTGTAGAGTCTTCCTATCGTGGTATCTTTGAAGATGGTAGGTTGGCCGTCGACTGACTAACTCTGTTTTCGACGTTCAAATATTTTATTTTTAGTATTCCACTTGCAATACGAAGGCACTTCAGTATACAGCAGTTTTTTTGCAAAAGAATCATTTTTGCAAAGCGAAAAAAAAGCTGTTAATGTTGTATCCGGTGGATTCAGGGCTCTTTGTTGCACGTTGGTTTCCGTGAAATAAACACGTTGACCATTCTGTAAATGTACCCTAAGTGAACAACAGCTGGACTACGTTCATGTATCGGAAATAAAAGAATTCGCCAAACAGCTTCATTACTGCTTATGTATCTTCCAGCCTGATATTGTACGATTTCGTCGAAATCTTTGATTTCGGACTGCAAGCCAAAAACTGCCATGTCACTGCCTTTGCTGACGTATTTACATATGTATTTGATTGCCTTTACGGAGTTACAGTATTCAACGTTTATGTGTGCATTAAATGTTTTTGATAATAATGGGGAATATGGAACAACCCACTGGTTATCTACTTCGATGGTGGTACTGTTACGCTTCTTTATTATTGCTGTTTTACCGCCATCTTCAGTAGATCTTCTTCTATATTGTGGGTAACCATCATTGCCAGTAATTGTCTTTGATACTACAAGTCGAGGATATTGCTTTGTGCACCTTCCTTTGGCCATGCATGGTGAATTTTCGTTCAGTGCACCGCAAGGTCCATGTATCATATTTTTTACAATAATATCATGTAACCCCTTATCGATATTTTTATCAAGTATTTCAGCGGAAATCACATCATCAATTTCGTTCGAAGTAATTTTTTTAGGTAGCCAGATTAGTATATGTGCGTGTGGCAAACCTCGTTTTTGCCATTCCACTGAGTACATCCAGCATCGCACAGACCCAAACACTTCAAGTTTTACTATGTAGTTTATCAGTTATTTCAACTTTTGCCAGAAGACACGGGCCGTAATGTCATGCCTATGAACCGCCGATTGGCCTTGAAGTAAAAGCTGCAGTATCTCGTCCCAAGATTGTTACATGTAAATGTAATAAATAAATCTGGACGACCATAGAGACGAACATACGCAATAGCATCTTGAGACTATTCATGCATATGACGGGGACTGCCAGCATATGACGAAGGTAAAATTGTTAATCTTCCAACGTTTGTGGTATTACCGTCATTTATAACTGCATCTCGCAAATATTGTTCAGAGCGGAGCTTGGTCTGATTCAGGCGGATATATAGCAAACGTTCTGATTCAATTTTAGCATACATATCAACGACAAATTGGTGAAACAATTCAAGGCATTTTAAAACATGATTTTCTTCATCCTGCCGAATCATTAGTCTATAAGAATAATAATGCATTGCACTGCATTTCTTATTCATTTCTTTGTTAGTGGCTGGATTCATCAATTTAATATTAAAGTGATAGCCGTCGGCTCCATCCCAAAAAATGATAGGATATTGTAGGGCATCGTAGCATCGATGAGTTTCAGCAATTCTTAACAACTGAGCGTTTCACTTATGAAGAATAATATCTCGAGGTAAAAACTGATCACCGACCATAACGATTGCCACTTCGTCGATAGTTGGAGCATTGTATCTACGAACATGTTGGCCAGGAGGCGTTTTGTCAGCGGAAATAACAATTTTATGCGTATCAGTAGGCATCAAATCGATGGCTGTTTTGAACAGACGCACTAAATTATTATTTTCGTGGAAAAGATGTTGCAATTGGGAAACGATTGTCCTTTCAACTTTGGCAGAAATTTCGCAACGTGCATTCAATTCAGAATTTCTATCCCTGATGAAGAACAATTGTAAAATTTATGATTCTCGCCTGAGAATGGTAGAAGGGACCCTGCTCTATGATAAATTTGCCCTTTTACTTTGAAAGTAGACATAAATTGATCTGGATTTTCGGTTTGGGCTCCAAACGACGTCATTTGGAAACATGAGTTGTATTTTCTGATTTTTGACAAAAAACGCTTAGATTCAGACGTAGTTCCAGTAAGAAAAGTCTTCAATGGCTCTGGTGGTGCAGCCAATAGAGGAAGTTTAACTTTTCCTGAGGCGCAACACATTCCCATTGTTTCACCATTGAATTTCAAGGCCTTGCAATAGGGACAAATTTTAGACATTGTCCCGATTTGAACACATCTACTCAAGCTATAATCATCGACTGGGCTGTACCTGAATGCCAGGCGATAACTTTCAGGTTACTCTGATTCCTCGGCACGCTTTCTTTTCTTACTTTCTCTATCAGCAGCAAGCCTGATTTCTTGCTGTTCTTGTGATTGCTCGGCACGCTTTCTTTTCTTACTTTCTCTATCAGCAGCAAGCCTGATTTCTTGCTGTTCTTGTGATTCCTCGACACGCCTTCTTTTTTCACTTTCTCTTTTAGCAGCAAGTCTGCTTTCGCGTTGCTCTGGTAGTTCCTCGGCACGCTTTCTTTTCTGACTTTCTCTACCAGCAGCAATTTTTTTGGCATAGACTCTTTGAGCATCTTCATCGGCTTTTGCCATGGTAAGTTCATCAGTCATTGTAAACTTAAACATTAATAGATTTCTACGTGAACATATATGTCTTAAATATCTTTAATGACGTCACCATCATAGCAAAAATGACGACAACTTTAATGACGTCACCGTCATAGCAAAAATGACGACAACTAACTTCATGACGTCAGTCGACACAGAAACATGACGTCACCTGATCCACCGACAGACAACTTATTTTTATATATATTGATATATATTGTGATTCCTCGGCACACTTTCTGTTCTTACTTTCTCTATCTGCCGCAAGCCTGTTTTCTTGCTGTTCTTGTGATTCCTCGGCACGCTTTCTTTTCTTACTTTCTCTATCAGACTCAAGTTTTTTGGCATAGACTCTTTGAGCAGCTTCCTCGGCTGTTGCCATTGTAGGTTCTTCAGTCATTTTACAATTAAACATTTTCCCCTCCACGATCTTCTTACAATTAAAAATTTGTTTTTTGAGCAGCTTCCTCGGCTGTTGCCATTGTAGGTTCTTCGGTCATTTTACAATTAAATATTTTTCCGTTCACGATCTTCTTACAATTAAAAATTTGTTTTTGAACGATTTTCTTAAATACCTTTAATGACGTCATCGTCATAACAAACATGACGACAACTAACTTCATGACAACATGACGACATAATGACATGACGTCACTCGACAGACCCACAGACAACTTATTTTTATATATATAACTTATTTATATATATAAATATATATAGATAGATAGATAGCTGTTGGGGTGGCACTTCGCGCCACCTCAACACCTAGTTGGTGGGGGTGCTTCGCGCCCCCCAAGCCCCCCTGCGCGTGGAAGTCATTACACGCCATATAAGTTACGCGCCATTGTAGTTGTGTCCCTGTATAAATAGATTGTCGGGTTTACCGACTCTTGAACATCCAATATATAATTGTCCATGGGAAAAACAATCCGTATTCAGATCTATACCTCATTATTCTAATAATTGCCCTTTAGCTTTGTTGATGGTGATTGCTAATCGAATATTTCCTGTGTCCCCGTCGTCATTTATATATCCCCCTGTGCCCCCCGGCATCCCGTTGTAGTTGTGTCCCTGCGTCCCAGTCGTCATTTATATTCCCTGCGTCCTGGTCGTCATTTGTGTCCTGGTGTTTTTTCTTTTTAGTTTTTTAACCTTTTTATTTATTTTCTTTTTTTCAAGTATTTTCCTTTTTAGGTATTTTTTTAGCTTTTTTCGTGGCATATTAGTTACGCGCCGTTGTAGTTGTGTCCCTGTGTCTCACCTGTAAATATAGATAGATATATATATGTTTGTAAAACTTGCGAATATACAACATTCTTCGCTGTCCCATTGCCTGTAATTTCTCTTTGAGAGTCCCAGTCGTCATTTGTGTCCCGGTCTGTAATTTCGTCAGTCGGCAAACATGACGTCAGTCGACAAACAACTTCATGACGACATACAGCTCAATCCTTATAATAACGTCAGTCGACAAATATGACGTCAGTCGACACACAAACATGACATCAGTCAACAGACAAACAATTTATTTTTATATATATAGATAGATTGCTGTTGGGCTGGCGCTTCCCGCCACCCCAACAGCTAATATATATAATATATGTATATATATATATATATATATATATATATATATATATATATATATATATATATAATATATATATATATATATATATATATATATATATATATATATATATATATATATATATATATATATATATATATATATATATATATATATGGTGACACTTAGGTACATATGCCTCGTATACCTAAGTATCACTATTTATCTCCTTTCTTTTACGAAATTATTGTACTTTAGAGAGGGTATTCAACCCTTCGGTGAACCCAAAGTAGAGATATTTACATGCCCAATTCATTTACGCTCTTGGTCCGTACAGAATATACAAACAAAAGTCATGTAAATTTACAGAATCTTTTTAGGGTTATAATTTGATAACAATTAATTGTCACCGCAGCTTTTCATTGATTCGCATTTATCTTGTCCAGTATATCTTATTCATTGTTTCGTCTTGCCTAGTCTAGTCTTCCTATTTTAGTCTGTCTATTATCTGCCTAGTACTTTAACTTCATTTTAATATAAAACAGCTTTTTCTGTTCCTCTTGGATCTAATAAAAAAAAAAATTAATAAAAAACGACGGGGTTTCTTTTTCTTAACACATCTTTTTCTGTATGATAAAACGACTAAGACTGGGTTCAGGTGCAGGACAAAAGTTAGTATTTAAGATTTACACAAATATACCTATTTTACTCTTTGGCAAAAGTGAACCTTCTGTTTTCTTCTCTTTTCAGCTTCAATTTGATTCTAAAGCAGTGATTTTGTGCTTTGTTGTTGTTTTTTGCTTTTTTTTTTTTTTCAAAAACCAATGTTTCTTAGAAACTGGACAGCCTTAGTAAAACATACAGTAAATACAGTTTACTGTACAAAAAAAATACAAATAAAAGCAATATACAATAAAAACAAACAATACAATTTACTGTAATGAAAAGTATAACATTTTACTCATTTATTTGTTATGTAATTTTGTCGTACTTATTATTTTGAGTTTGTTATTTAACGTTTTCGTGCTTTGAACCTTTTTTTTTTATCTGTGCATTACTTCTCAATTTTGCACTAGAACAACAATAAATCTCGGAATTGTCAGGAAATCAAGAGAGATAACAGAGAATTACAGACAGAGATAAAGAAAAGTACACACGACCTCAAGAAGAGACAGAGAGAAAAAAGGGAAAAGGAGAGACTCCTTTAATTTTGGAAGTTTCAGTAACTTCGAATGAGTAAAAGAATGACACAGGAAAACAAAGAAAAGTCCAAGCGACCTGAAGAAGAGAGAGAGAGACAGCAAAAGAGAGAGAAAGAAAGAGAGAGAGAGCTTACGTTGCATCATTTTCAGATGTAGAAATAAGATGGCTAACTTCATTATGTTCAATATTTGTTTTCATACTTTCAACAGCAGCTCTAGACAGGTCATTAGCAATTATAGAACGAAATCCACCTGCTTCTTTGGCATACCGGATGGAACGTAGCCCACTAGCCGCAAGAGCTTCGAACAAAGCCACACCATCCTAGAATACAACAAACAAAATTAATAAATTGCCCACTATGAAAATCACATTTCTTAGAAATCAACCTGCTTCTTTGGCATACTAGATTGTATACCATACCTTCTAACAAACCTTCTAGCATACCTTCTAACAAAGCAACACCATCCTAGAATACAAACAAAAATACTAAATAGTCCACTATGAATTTCAGAATTTGTTTTTATTGACATTTTAACAAAGATCTCTTTCTTGTTGTGCCCACCTATATGATTGGTTAGAATAGACAAAATCTAAATTAACCCCTTACTTATATGATAACGTCAAAGAGAATGACTCGAAATAGAGCATGCACTTTAACAAGACTGTAATAAAAACTAAAACCGACTATAACCACAGTGTAGCATTACACAGAAGAAATAGAGAAATTCAAAACAAACTTAATTTCAATTGATTAAAATTTCCCTTTTGATTGAAGTGCTGAACTTACTTGGATTCGGCCACCATCTAGGGCTAAATGGAGAGAAGGATGTTCGCGGTTGAGGTGGGTTAATGTCATAAAAAAAGATTTTTGAAAAATAGGGGACTTCCTAGAAGGGTGTAAAAAGGGAGCCTTTGCATGGATTGGTATGGAGGAGGAGCGTGCGTTGCTGCGTTGGTCTCAGGCGGCTTGGTGCTGCGATGAGCTATTAGTAGTAATGTTAGCCAGAAATTATCTTGAACAAGGCTGGTACCTTTAGTTTTTGACAGTCTTTATTGATTATGAAAAGGTTAGCGCTAAATTAGCAAGCAGATATTAGATTAATTTTTCAGTGTACTAATTTATCCATGATTAAAAATTCCCAAATATTGCCATTCTTGAAAAAAAAAATTTCTTTGGAATATACAAATTTAAAAGTAAAAAAAGAGGGAACCAAATTTTCATTTTAATCATTACAGCCATTTTTACGGTTTTATTGGACAAAACTAGATGGCGTGGTTTTTCTCAATGAAGAACTGAGTTTCCTTGCTTATTAGTGTTTCTTTTATGTATAACTTCAAAGTAAGTTGATTTAATTCCGTTTAAAAATTAAAAAAAAATGCTTTCATTTTCTAGAGACAAAAGAAACCTTTTAAGACTGAAAAAGATTCTAACTCAATGCACACATGAAACTAGTCCCTGCTTTGACTTTCTAATACCACAAATTTAGCTAAAAGAAGAAAAGACTAAATAGGTCTAGTGATAGCAGACCCAAATAATGCAAACCCAAATAAATAATGAGACGAACTTTCATTACTATTGGTTTAATGTTACAGTTTGGTATTTCACACAGACCACACTCTGAACAAAAGCTCTGAGTAATACTAAGAAGTCTTGACATTATAGACTTTGTTTCGCTGTCCACAAAAACTGTTTGCAAATAATTCTCTCAACAATTATGTTTCTGCTGCCCAAAAGAACTATTCGCTAATATTGTTGGATAATTTCTCTAACAAATCAAAGGCACTTCTTCACTTTCAAATTGTTAGCTAACAGTTTTTGTTAGTACACCAGAAACAGAGATGTTTCTTAACAAACTTTGTTAGCTAATAATTTGCTAACATAATAATGTAGCAATTGAGTCGGATATTACAAAACACAAGCTTGGAGATGAGACTTGAAATTCTTAGGGATTATATGCCCTATGTGGGTCTAAGAGGTCCCTAAGGCAGAAAAAAAAATCATTAATACGTTTTTCAAATAAGAATAACTGAAGAGAAAAATTTGTCTTCAAGCTTTACCTCCAATTTTTCCAGAAGTCTCGTCAGGAAACATTGGCAGTCCAGAATTTTCTAATAAAATTAAAAGCATGAAAACTAGCCATCCTACTGTGCTGCATTGCCTGGTTTGGAATATTGCGCATTAAAATCCTCCCGCAATTTCCCCAACAATAATTCAATTTGTTAGAGAAACTCTAACAATGTAGTGAATAGTTTTGTTTGGGAGGTGGAAAAATTATTGCTGGGAAAATTGTTAGCAAATAGTTTTTGTTTGGACAATGGAAAAGTGCCTAAAGCGCCAGGTTCAAACGCCATCTAACGAAGTAATATAGTAATATTAGTTTCTACGCTTGCAAGACTGATAGAGCGATTCAAGACTGCTAATATTTCTTACAGTTAGCATTTATTTTTATTATATGATTTTTTCTTCAATTGAGGTCTTCTTGACCTTATAAACAATGTCTGAAATATTCAAGATCATTTCCAGACTGTGGGTATTAAATTTCCCCTTCATTATTACGTGGAAACTGTTGACAAACAATTTTGTTTCCACTGTCATAATAAAACCCTTTGTTAATACTACAGGCTAACGATCGAGAGAGGAAAAAAGCATTATAGTACAAATCCTTACTAGACAGTTCCAAGAGCACGAATTTTTATTAAAGGGGATAAAACTCTAAGGACACAAACAATACCACAAACAAAAATTCTGAATAACACTAAAATGTCCTGACAATGTAGGCTTTTCCCGCCATCCAAATAAAGAGTTAGCATAGGATTTCCCCTACAATTATGTTTCCGCTGCTTAATACAACTGTTAGCTAATAGCGTTAGGTGCATTTTCTAACTAATCAAATCACAATTGAATAAAATTCTTAGGTAATTTTTAGAGCGATATTCAAAACTAGATAACAGCAAAGCAGAATCACTAGATTCTATACTTATGACACTAATAGAGGGTTCAGGACTACTAATGTTTCTTACATTTAGCATTTTTTTTCCTGCCTTAACTTTTTTCTGGCCCTACAAAAAATCTCTGAAATTTTCGAGATCATTTCACGATTTTGGTTTTAAAATTACCACCTATTTGGTATGTTTCCACAAATTGTTAATAATTTATTTTTTTTTTTAATTAACAATTCTGTTTCTGTCATAATTCCAAAAACTATGACTTAACATTGTTACCTAGCAATTGGTAATCATTAAACAAACACAAAGTAGAAACAATAGGAAGTTTTTTTTTCAAGACAGTGGAATTCAATTCAGTGGATATTCCAACCCTATGTCCAAGGGCCGTCTTCAGCACAACACGAGAAAGAAAATACATATATATATATATATATATATATATATATATATATATATATATATATATATATATATATATATATATATATATATATATATATATATATATTATATTATATTATATATATATATATAATAATATAGACAGTGGAAATATGCATATATTATATATATTATATATTACATATAAATTTTATCATATTTAGTTTACCTATTGTTTCTAAAAAGAGGGATATATTAACAGGATAAGCTTGTTTTGGTGTTACTTGGTTGTTTTACATTTGCTGTTTTTTTTTTTTTATAGGCATGTATTTTGGGGGTGATACCTGACACGGGGATGCCATGGATATTCTGTGGTAGCCACAACACTTGGCTGGGTAGAGAATTTAAAGTGGCGAAACCCTATAGGCCAGTGTATTCTCCTGATGAGCCCTTGTGTTGGGTTGTTGCCTCTGAATTATTTGTCTCTATTATTTTTTCTATTGTTTGGTAAATGACGACTTATACTTATTGACGACATGACTGCCTGTCCATGGATTATTCTTTATGGTTGATTGTGTTTGGCTATACTGTTTGGCCTATGTGATTGTATGGATGAGTAGGGTTAAGGCCTCATTCAAGTGCTGGTCTATATTAATCACTAATTTAGGAAAACAGTCTTCCTTTTCTCCTTCTGTCTCTTTTTTTTATGTGTTTGTGCTGTTGCATTGGTGATTTCTCTTTTCATGATATAAATATATATATATATATATATATATATATATATATATATATATATATATATATATATATATATATATATATATATATATATATATATTTTCTTTCTCGTGTTGTGCCGAAGATGGACCGATGGACCTTGGGCATACGGCTGAAATATCCACTGAATTCATTTCCAAAAAAAAAAGACAGAAGGAGAAAAAAAGTTTTTTCTTTTTTTTTTGGAAAAAAAAGTTTCCCAGTTGTTTCTACTTTGTGTTTGTTTGATATGGAAAGGCAGTGTGGTCTTTGTCGCTATTTTAATTAGTAAGTAGAAAAAAAAGTTTAAGTCCAGAAATTATTCTTAAAAGGGTAGAGGCAGGAAGAAAACGTTTATACACCCCATTCCAAGATCACCTGACGCATGTTTTAGCTTTAAAGATGCAGTTGTCCCCGAATACCAGCTTAATGGCAGAATATAAATTAAGTTATGACATTAAGTTATAAATTAAGTATATATGAAGTTATGACAAAAATTTCATCAGATGTCAATAAATAACACAGTACCTGTATCAAGTAAACACGGTATGTTTTGGAAACACTCAATTTTAAAACAGCGTAAAATCGGTAAATCGTTATTATTATTAATCATTATTAAATCATTATCATTAACCATTTTAGTAAATCATTATTTAAATTTGTACCACTCTGTTTTCCGAACTGGTGTCTCGTTTTATATGCTGGCCCTTCCTTATGTTCTGGCTCTATGCCAAAAATTGCCGCATGGTGATTTGGTTTGCTACAATAATGCCAACGAAATCTTTTCTATATTGTCCGTTAGTCTTCTCACCTCTACGGAGTGTATAATTACTTTTATATGTCTTTTACCTATCATTATTGATTATCATACTGTCCGTGGTGGTGGACACCCATATTTTCTATAGTTCACGATCTGTCTCCCCAAATTTGAGACGTTTTTGCCCTCTTCCATGGTTAAAGTAATATATGTTTACTGTGTTATTTATTGCCATCTGATGAAATTTTTGTCATAACTTCATCAATTTTCACTTCCGTTTCTGCCAAACCTATAGTCTGCTTGAAATTTTCAGGATAACGTGATAATATTAGTCTTAGCAGTTTTTTTGGTATCCCTTGTGTAAAAGTTTGTACTTATACTTTTTGTATTGTTTCGTCACTTCCGCTTTTGCCTAACTATAAGCTTACAGGCCGACAAATATTGTCTCCATACTCCTGAATACTAGTTGAGTTGTAAAAGTAACTACCTCTGCTCTTAGCCTCTCAGAAACACTCTTATCTATGAACCTTTCAAACAGATCGTGGTAACGAACTGTAGTAAGGAGCGACCCGGCTCAATAGTAAGCAAAACTCTAAAAAATGAAAGTTTGATATCAATAGCTACATCAAAAGAATTGCATTTTAATGCTGATTTTTTCCCAGAGTCACCAGATCAAGATTATGAGATTGCCATTTTATTCAAAGTAGTCAAAAACCTTATAACTATGTCTTAGGGGACGACTTACTCCCCCAAAGTCCCCGTGGGAGGGGCCATAAGTTACAAACTTTGACTAGTGCTTACATATAATAATGGTTATTCGGAAGTGTACAGACGTTTTCAGGGTGATTTTTAGGTTGGGCGGGAGGAGTTGAAGAGCGGGGAATATGTTGGGGGAACTTTCCTTGGAGGAATTTGTCCTGGGGGAAGAAAATTTTCATGAAGGGAGCGCAAGATTATCTAGCATTATTTAAAAATATACAATGAAAAAATAAATATGAAAAAGTTTTTTCAACTGAAAGTAAGGAGAAGCATTAAAATTTAAGACGAACAGAAATTATTACGCATATGATGGGCTCAACTCCTCATAATACATCGCTCTTTTTAAAGCTAAAGTATTTTTAGTAATTTCAACTATTTATTCTACGGCTTTTGTGATTCAGGGGTCATTCTTAAGAAATTGGAACAAAACTTAAGCTTTAGTGTAAAGAGCGAGGTTCTGACGAGGGGGTGAACCCCTTTGTATACGTAATAAAAACATGAGAATACAGAAGTTTGCTACGTAAGCTAATTTATAAGTTACGTAAATCATTTACTAATAAAAACATTCGTAAAAAAATTAAAAGTTCATGTTGCCTTTTTAAGTAACCAAAAATCGGAGGGCAACTAGGCCTCCGTTAAGACTTTAGGAGCGACGTTAAGGAGCGATGTTAAGACTTAAAAGGAACAGAATTTACTTCGTATATGAAAGGAGATGCTTCCTCATCAACGTTCCGCTCTTTACGCTAAAGCTTTTTACTGTTTTAAAAAGTATAGTTAAGAGAAAGTGTCAAACTTTAGTGCAAAGACCGGGGTGTTGATGAGGAAGCAGCCCTATCATATACGAAGTAATTTCTGTTCGTTTTAAGTCTTAACGTCGCTCCTTACTTTCCGTTAAAAAAACTCGTTTTCTTAAATTTAATTTTTAAAGGATTCAATTACAGTTTCAATGTCTTTTGCTTCTTTTCTTTAATTGATTCAAAATATTTTAGCACACTTCCCCTTAATCTAACTGCTACGCATTATCACTTAATCGTCAATTATTTCTGTTTAATCGTAAGAAATTCTCAATTTTTCGATGAATTTATCCACAACTGAAATTCTCGCGTATTCTGGAATAATTTTTTCAATGTCAAGTAGCGTTGTTTGTGAAGTCAATTTGCCTTCCGGTAGAGTCATTTACGTTTTTATCTACAACTTTATTTAGTCTTTTCGACCCAGTTCTTCCGCAAGCCACCAGTTGTGGTAGATTTTTCTGTGTTACTGTAACGGTTGTTAACCTTGCCCTTGGAGGGGTTGTGAGTAAGATCCTAAGGTGATAAAAATTTGGCTAGTGTTTCCATAGGGACAGCCTGACCTATTATCTGAAGAGTCCCTACTGGGAATTAACGAGAAGCTTAAATAATGTTTCATAGAGAAGTTTGGTATAATACAATTGCTTTATTTAACTCAACACAAACGGCATAAGGGAAATGGCTATACATACGGCACTGGGACTAAACGTCCCACAGTGTAAAACAAATACAAAATTCCAGTTACAAAACATAAAACATCAAAACACTTACAAAAGTCCAAAGTATTCCTAATTAAACGCAACAGAGGTCAGTCCGGTAATTTAAATAGAAAAAATCGCTTGATCCCATAAAATGTGTCTTTTATATCATAGATCAACCGTGTCATTTCAGATTACATACGTACATAAGCAAAGAAGCGGTTATTTCTCAATTTCCTTTACAAGCCTATACTTACAAGGATGTGCGCTTATATCATAATAAAAAGTGGTATTTCAAAATGTTGCATTTTGTATTTTGTGTCTTAATATTTTTACTAAAATCAAATTCCTACTTAATTAGTCAGCTTTACTACACCATCTTCCTTTTTTCTCTTGTAATGTTTTCTCTTGTACTTTTCAAATATAAGAAGTTGTTTGAAATATCGAACGATTTTAACAGTATACACTTAGCATCTTCTTTTGAGTTCAAAATCTGCCAAAACTTACCCAGAAAAGTCTATCTTAATAATCTGAGTCGTTTTTGAGATATTGATTTGTCAACCTTTTGACAATACTCATGACCAATGTTCGTTTTGATTTATTTCAGCGTCCGTCTAAACGTTCCTTGAAAGCTTCAGCTTAATACCCTCTGCTTGCAATGTAGCAACAGTTGTAGTATGAGCAGCAAACATATTTAACATGAAGTAATAAACATTTTTTTGTGATCTTTCTACGGGAAAAAAAATCACATTTTTGTATATAAGAGTTTGAAACCTTTACAAGAGGGTTCTCTGATACCCTTGGTCTGATGGTGTGATTGTTATAAGGATCACTTGATGCTTTAGGGTTGTTTACCAACTTGTTCGAAATCAGGATAATTTTCTAAGGTTTCAAGTAGGCATCCTTTCCATTTTTATCGGGGTCGACATTCCATGTGGTTGATTGAAATTGTATCTGTAGTTACTAATCTATCTGGCTATGGCTTGTAAGGCATTTTTTCAGTTAAAACTATGTTTTTAGAACAACAAAATAAAACACATCATAAGCATAAAAGCGAGGACATCTTAGCAGTATTAAAAACGAAGGATGGCCAAAATGAGCTTCTTTTCTAGGTTGAATTTTAGAGCTGAGAAGTAATTCCTAATAAACTCTGTGGAATCGAGATAATTTTTGATCCTGCTTTGCTAAAAAAAATTTCTAGTCTTTCACCGTCCAAGCGAATGATTAACGACATTTTTTTTTTTTTTTTTTGGAGATCAAATGAAGTCATGCTGTTACTTAATGGTGCTTTTTTAATCTATTTTGAAAATGTGCTAATTAATATTTATGGTATTACAGGTTAAGTTTTGTTTGTGTTAAATGTCTTGACGATGCAAAATTCTTACCAATTTTTAAATATGCGGTTTCCGTTCCCAATATGATGAGTTCTTCTAGCTATTTGCTTGTTCTATAGCTCCCCTTTTGACATTTTGTATCTTTTCTAAGATTTTTAACCTGGCCAGAATTCCTTAGCCTTTTCTTGTCTTAAATACAGATTATAATGTACTTTTCTAGGGCATCTCGGTTTCATCTACCAGTTACTTAACTCAGTAAAGATCTGTTTGCTGCCCAATGCTTTGTTCTTGCATAGCAAAAGACAATGAGATCTTTTTGACGATTTTATTGTCCTCCATTCTTGTTTAGTATCAACCAATGATCCTCTAGTGAGGACATCTTAGTAGAACTAAAAACAAAGGATGGCTAAAACAAACGCAGATTTTAATTTTGTCCTCTATATATAGGGTCGGTTTTAAGTTTTACAGCTGTTCTTTTTTTCTTTTTTATCACTTCTTTCCTTGTCTTTTATGTCCAATCGATTGACGTCCTTTTCCTTTTCTATGTTGAATTTTAGAGCTGAGCAGTAATTTATAACGAACTCTGTGGAAAACTGTTTGCCGTTGCCGTCTTTTTGTGTAATGGCGTTTATTTTTACATAAAAAGTCGTTGCAACATAACAGGCATCAAGTAATTGTAAAATTCAAATAAAAATCAAGGGTTTTCAATCTTAAATTCATTAAATTATCTGTGAAATTCTTGTTTTTGCTCCTTTCTCTCCCCTTCTCAAATTTTAAAAGAAACAGAACTCTTTAGATTTTTGGTAAAAATTATCTTTTTTGCTCTCCCCTCGCTAAAAGAATTTACTGCTCATCCAAGTTCTTTTACTCATTTAGGACCTGTTTGTTCCTTTTGATCCTAATATGGCCTGTATGTTCCTTTTGCTCCTTGTATGGCCTGTATGCTCCTTTTGTTCACTGTATGGCTTTCCTAAGCCAAGAAACCGCTTTTGGATTCAACAAACAGTAAAAATAAAGAATCCAGGACATCTATTTTTCCTTTATTTTAATAATAATTGAAAAACTTGTTTAAGTAGAACTTTATTATATCGTTTTCTTATAGCTTATCATATACTTACTACTTCACGTTCTTAGAGTTAGGTTCTATAGAAGAGACCTAGATAAAAAGATTGAATAAATTGAAAGAACAATCTTCCTCATATCTTAGAAAAACAAGTGCAGTATCTTTGCACTCTTTAATCTATACTGCTAAATTAATAGATTAATAATTATAAAATAAATAGTCTCTTACTTCAAATATAATTATAGTGCAGTTAATTGGCAAATCAATTCTTTCAGTTTGATTACTTACAGGAGTGCATTTATGCTCGTAATTTTTAAAATTGTGTCTTCGTTATGCTGAAAAGAAAGCATAATTTTAATTTGATTGATTTTTTTCTTTTTGAAATAGCATCGTATTTGTGTATACAGTGCTTTCATGTTGGTGATAGAATCGGGTAGACGGAGAAATGTTCAAAGCTGGAATACTTGTTGTTTTTTGATGGGTATCTCTAAGTTCTGTTTTGAAGGCTAGAGCAAATTTCCAAGACAGAAACGCTAATGAAAATACTATATAAGAAACTCAACTATGCTACAAAAGAACTCTAGAGAATTTTAACAAAAAACTAGGGGTGTCCTGCACAAGTATTGTTAAATATTGCCGAAAATCATCATTGAAAGAGGGTTTTTTATAGATAGGTATATTATTCAAAAAAAAAATTTACTCTACTTCTTGTCTAATTCTTTTTTTTTCTTTTATCCTGTGATGATTGTTCTATTCTTAGATAATCTAAATGTATATCCCTTCCATGTTTCCTCTTTCTTTTCTTTTATGGAAAATAAATTTGTTGCCATCATATATTTCTTACAGTTATGCAACATTTGTGTTCACTATTATAGCTTTTCTAATCTGTATATACTCAAAAAATTCCAATAAATAAAATCGGATGTAGCAACAATAAATCCATTGCTGTGATATTTTAGATTGTAATTTCAATGATTTTTTTCATTTTATTTATGCCACCCATAATTGTAATGATTGTCACTTGTAGACAAAAATTTTTTGACTTTCACACCATCTCTTAGTAACAGCTCCAGCGATTGAGCATAAGCAAAACTTTGCTTTACAGCACGAGAGTTCCTGAACCTTACAGTCTCTGTGACTCTTGGCCATTCTTTAAAATGAAAAACATCAAAGTAAGTGTCGAAATAGACAGCAAGCCAAAGTACTTTCAAGCGGTGACTTTTGCTGTAGCGTTTTCCAATATGTTCTGTAGGACATTACAGAGACATTTGGAGACGGTTTTATGCTGCTTAATCACTAATTTTTCCCGATTTGCCTAAACACTAGTAATTGAATCATGACTAGAAAGGCTATCAAGTAACTTTTTACACCTTGCTCGATTTTTCACTTCAGCAGGTAACTTGTTTATTGCAACAGTAACGTCACTAGAGACTTAGGAAAGTATTCAATGTAACCAGCCAACTGAGTCGAAACGACATAAAGAAGTTGCTCACACGTATTACCTTTAGATGAAAGGTGAGAGTAAGCCACTTCTTGAATATAGGGTACATCGGTTGGGCGGTAAACTACGAAATTGGGGACTTAGGTAGTATTAGCATGACATTTGCTGAAAGTGTCAAAAATGTTTTCAGATTATTCAGTTTTGCATTAGTTCCAAACCACTTAAAGACCCATTCATTTGCTAAATTCTTACTTCACTTTGAAAATTTCAATGCTATCAAAAGAGGCCGAACCATAACGTATAATGTCATCATTATTAATTCCCGTGTTAAAACTCCTTTGAACAAAATTCAGCATCGGGGAAACTATTAGTTTATCTTGATTGTCCGTTTCTCGCATAGCTCATCGGTTATTATTGGCTGCATGGCATCATATCTATTTATTCTTTATACATGTGTTTGGAGAACTAGGTTAGCTAGTCTTCAAGGGTAGAAAAGCTTCCACCCCCTGGATATAAGTTTGGTGGCACGTCTTTCAAAACTTTTGTATGCTTTTTTTTAATGTAGGGAGGATATAAAAATTATATCTTCGAGCTTAAAACCGAAAAGTCCATCACACGGACGGCTTATGGCTTTTGGAGATCGATTGGAAAGGTTATACTTAACTAGCCACAGATTTCTTAGCATGGTTGCTGAAATTTAGTTCACTGTGAATAAAAAATCTCACTCGTTATTTACAAAGAAGATTGGATGGCTTCAAAGAAAATAGAATTGACAAGGATTCATTTTGCTGATATGAATGAATTGACAATTCTTTATATTTAAGTCGAGAAGCCATGCCTTATTTAATCTACCAACTAAAGGCAAGCCGATACATCAATTAAGACAGGGCTTAAGTGTGACATTTACGATACTCAGGGAACATATTCATACACAGAAAACGTTGCAACGCTGGCCGGATATTCCCTCTATCACCATCATCAAACTCTCCGACATTTTCTCTGTACTTGGGCTGACATTTCAGCCCACTAGTAAAATCAATAAAATTGGTAAGTATAAAGTTCTTTGTACCTTCTATAGTTGTATAGTTCACTTGTTCTAATGGAAAACTAGGCTAACAAAAGCTGCAGGCCTTTGGTGTGTATGATAAGCCTATATTAACAGAGGTCAGACTCCACCCCATTAATGTGCAAATATATACCCTGCATTGCTTACTGAATCCAACTTTATTGTTTTCGATCAAGTAAAATAGAAGGCTTTTAACATTTTGTTTTAAACGCTTGATATATCCTTGAAAATAATAAATTTCTCTTCAGTTTTTGGTCCCTATGTGGGTCAAATCATTGACATCAAACTTTCAAATTCATTGTTTATTATAGATTCATATTTAAGATGTAATAAGTATCAAGGTAAAATTCTAGTTTAGTTATTTCTTGCTATCTCAGAAAGGGTTTAGGTTAAGAAAATGAAACTTTCAGGGATGAATCTACCAATTAAAGTATATCCTCAGAAGGTATTTTGAAGCAACTACCTCCACTCCTCTCTCTAGAGGGCCCTGACCTTTGATGACCTTTAAAAAATATGTGTGTTATAGCCTACAATTGAAACCCTGCAAAATAGATATTCTGCTTAATTGAAGTACAACAAAATTATTTTCAGCTTCATGACTTTGCTAAATTCCTTTTTATAAGGTTTTAAAGATATGCAATTAAATTTCCTAAATTTTGATAAAAAACACTGATATGGCTCAGAATTCTACTCAAATAACAGAATTGCATTTTCAGAACTAAAGGCAGAAAAAAAGCAACTAGTAACTGAAAATTTAGGTAAAATGTTGTTTTGTCAAAATTTCAATTGGTATAGACCAGTCATGTAGGCAAATTTCAGGGCCCTTTAGAGGGAGAAGGAGTTGAGGTGGGTACTTTAAAATATCTTCCCAGGACATAATTTAGCCTGTAGACCTATCCCTGAAAGTTTCATTTTCCTAACCTAAACCCATTCCAAGATAGCAAGAAGTCAATTAACTAGAGTTTTACCAAATGAAACTTTCAAGGATGAGTTTACAGGCCAAATTTTGTCCCAGGAAAGTATTTTGAACTACCTAACTCCACTCTCTTTCCCTCTAGGGATAAGGATGAGTTTACAGGCCAAATTTTGTTCCAGGAAAGTATTTTGAACTACCTAACTCCACTCTCTTTCCCTCTAGAGGGTCCTAACCTTTGATGACCTTTAAAAATATATGTGTTATAAAAGTGAAACCTTGAAAAATAGATCTTCTGCTTGAATAAAGTACAACAAAATTGTTTTCAGCTTCACATTGCTCAATCCCATTTATAAGGTTTTAAAGATATGCTAATACGTTTCCTAAATTTTGAAAAAAATATTGATATGGCTCAGAATTCTACTGAAATAACAGAAATTGCATTTTCAGAACTAAAGGCAGAGAAAAAGCAACTGGTAGCTGAAAATTTAGGTAAAAAAGTGTTTTGGTCAAAATTTCAATAGGTATTGACCCATCATTTAGGCACATTTCAGGGCCCTCTAGAGGGGGAATGAGTAGATGTGGGTACTTTAAAAACCTTCCTGGGATATACTTTAGCCTGTAGACCCATAGTGTAGATCAATACAGCAGAGGACCCAATAAATTATATTTAAATGTTTTTGAGTAATTAGTATTTACTTTTCCTAGGGGGGACTGCAAACCATGTTTTTGGAATGACTATAAATATGTTAGAGCCCAGTTCTAAAGATGGTTTTTGGTCACATCCTACTTCCCCTTGTTTTGCCTTATGCTGCTTCTACAGAATTGCTTATCATGTATCAGGGTAGGGGTCAATAAATATATTGTCTTTTAGAGACAGGTCTCTAATGTCTTGCATCCTTTGTATTAATATGAATAGGATAATCATTTCTTAGTCTTCCCTATTTGTGAGGAAAATGGTTTGTGTTAGTGTTAAAATGTGTGCTGAAGAAGAGACATGCAGTATAACTTATGAAAATGGTTTTCAAAAATGGAGAAAAAAAATCTATGATACTATTAGGCCTAAAAGGGAATAGAAATAAACTACTTTATGTTATTTATTACAAGTAAAATATTGTTTTACAAATCAGAGGTGTATTACTTATTATTAAAAAATGCATTATAATAAGTCAACCTTAATATCAACATGACTAGTTCTTTTTAATATTGCTTCTCAGATTCTACCTCTCTAGGGTTGAAATTTGTTCCATCACCTAGTTAATAGGCAAATTAAATGTGTAATCAGTTTAATTTAATTTGCTGGCAAGAGGGGGTGAGGAACAGAAAGAAGATTTATTTTTAGCTTTAGCCAATCTATATTAATCCATTGTCTTCCCCTACCTTAACAGTTTAGCAAGTGAGCTGTGGAAGTACTAGTCACTGTTTTGGATTTTTTTTTTACATCTTTAAATTTCCTTGGCATAAAGTAAAGGTTTGATTATAAGTTGCTTCTGGCTGGCACAGTTATTATAATTTTACCCTTATGTGAAGATTTATAAACAAAATTTATTTCCATCTCTTTCAAAGATGCTGTCCATGCTATTGTTTCTATTTCATTAATTGAGCAATAATTTTGTACATAAAATTTTCTATAATTTTCATTTCTAAGAATTAGCTACAATATTTTTATGAAATATTAGATATGTTTGTGCATCTGATACAGTGTTTTTTCTATGCATAACTGTATTTTGTTTTCCTGAAAACTGGCATTTCTTGTTTAAATGCTCCTCTCTGTGGAGGAGCACTAGGGTTATTCTGGTCCCCCTGGCCCTGGGGAGCTGTCTTAACCCAAAAGTTTTGTTTTTCTGATGTGCAAAGTAGTTTTAACAAAATGATTATCTCAAAATGTTTGTTAGATGGGTTTTTGAAAAAAGGGCACCAGGAGGGTAGATCTGATATATTTTGGGAAAAACAGCATGGTTAGGATGGCTAGTTGCCCTCCAATCACTTTTGACTCTTACTAGTGGCACTAGAACTCAATTTTCAATCAAATGAGCCCCCTGTGAATTTGATATAACAATCCCTTCCATATGAAGTACATCTGGGATAAAAAATTGCAACCATATGACCTTTACCATAGGCAATGCTATAGCACTACCTCTCAAATGCTCCTCCCAGTGGATTAGCATTGTTTATCTGGCAGACAAAGAATATGTCCAAGGTAATGGCATCCTCATTGCCTCACCACAGACAATTTTTTTGTTATGTGCAAGTACAGATCTTGTCATTGCTGACATGATCTTGCCAGATGATCTAGCAAAGACAGTTATTTTCAAACAGGGTTTCTCCTGTTCTGCAATTAGCTTTATGCATTCTATTGATCAACTGAGAAAAGAAAAATTTTGCTCAGTAACAGTTGGGGCTTCAAGTTCTGTGAGTATACTGTTGATTTTCAGATTGGTTAAAATCTGTAATACTGCTTTGGCTTTGGCTATTCTGATGCATAGTTTTTTTGTTTTTTTTTTAGTCACAATGGGAAGCTACTGTACTGCCTAATTACTTGAAGTTTGTCATGTTTGTGCGTTTATCTCTTAGTTGGATTCCCATGGGTGAATTTCCTTATTTACATAGTTTTAGACTTTGGAATGTAGATATTTAGTCCAGATTGTTCTGCTTTCTTCCAGAGTTTGTCCAGAAAATTATGACAGTTTTGCCTGTCTCTTTGGGCTAAACTACTGCATTTACAAACTCCTTTGAGGGGAGGGGGTATGTGCAAACATAGTTGGCATAATTGACATCCTGGAGAAGCTTTCCTGCAATTCAGATTTGATTTTAATTCCCCTGACTTAGATGTTGACTTAGGCTGAAGAGAAAAGGTGACAATTCACAGTCTTGCTTTTTGTCAGTCATCACTTTGAGATATTGTGTGTTGCCATCATTAGTTTTTAACACAGCACTTTGTCTTTTATTACATGGTAACTATTAGACAGGCTTGTTTTTTGGGAATAATGACATTAATGTTTTGAAAAATATAGACAATCCTTTTATTTAGTATGATGATTGAACATTATTTTGAAATATATGACTATGTTTACATGTATGTAAACATATTACACAGCACTTTGTCTCTTATTACATGGTAACTATTAGACAGGCTTGTTTTTTGAGAATAATGACATTAATGTTTTGAAAAAATATAGACAATCCTTTTATTTAGTATGATGATTGAACATTATTTTGAAATATATGACTATGTTTTACAAAGTATCAGTAAGGGGCATTCTGTGTCTGTTCAACACAGTGACCCTGCATTATCATCTTCGATTTTGATGAAATTTGGCATAGCGATAGCCCATATGAGAAACTCCCAGAACCAAAATTTTAGGTTTTTTGTTTGACCGGTGTCCAAGATATGGGTCATTGAACATTGCCCCAAACTGCCTGATTTATGCCAACCAGCCAATGGTTAAACTGCTGTATCTCAACTTCTATTGTACCTAGAAACAAAAGTAAAATACCAAATAAAGGCTATTTGAAAGTTCTTTCTGAATAAAGCATCTAGAAATAGTTATTTTTATTAACCAGACAAATATGAGCAAAAGTAATCTAGTAACCCTCAACTGGGTCATTTTGTCCAAACAGAATTTTATGTGCTTTTATCCATACAAAGCTCACATTGTTTCAAACAACTGGTGAAAATTTCAGAGTGGGATATCCAAGGTTTTTTTGTTATGATTTGTTTGAATGACCACCCATGGTACTGGGACATGTCCCACTACATACCACAAGTGGTATACCACTTGATGCACAGAAAAGTAACTGTAGTGCTGTAGGCATAAATAATCTTTTAAGTTGTAAGAATTATGATTTCAATTGTCAGTTTTTAAAGGAATTAAAAAGACTCCATGAAAAGGGTAATTTATTCTTGGTTAAATTTTCAAATCTGGGATTCATTTTTTTTTCTTGCCAGATATTGGTTATTCA
Organism: Artemia franciscana; assembly: GCF_032884065.1. Lineage (NCBI taxonomy): Eukaryota > Metazoa > Arthropoda > Branchiopoda > Anostraca > Artemiidae > Artemia > Artemia franciscana. The sequence goes on along the minus strand of NC_088878.1, from coordinate 4,951,484 downwards.
TTTTAAAATTTAATAAATCTAGAGGAAGAATTAAGTTTTCTCTATGGAATGATTGACTGTTTCAGGTAAACAAAAATTTTCCAAATATTTCTACAAATTGGCTTATCCACTAACTCCTGTCTATTAGCAATCCAGGGTGGGTTACCATTATCCTATTTCTTCCCTGAAATCAGTTTTTTTTTACAAAATTGTTTTCAGCTTCATAACTTTGCTCAATTCCATTTTCTAAGGTTTTAAAGATATGCTAATACATTTCCTAAATTTAAAAAAACAAACATTGATAGGGTTCAAAATTCTACTCGAATAACAGGAATTGCATTTTCAGAACTAAAGGCAGAGAAAAAGCAAGTAGTAACTGAAAATTAAGGTAAAATGTTGTTTTGTCAAAATTTCAATAGGTATAGACCTGTCATGTAGGCAAAAGGGCCCTTTAGAGGGAGGAGTGGAGGTGAGTACTTTAAAATGTCTTCCCAGAACATACTTTAGCCTGTAGACCCATCCCTGAAAGTTTCATTTTCCTAACCCAAACCCTTTCTGAGATACGAAGAAGTCAATTAACTAGAATTTTACCAATTTATATACCCTGCATTGCGTACTGAATCCAAATTCATTGTTTTCGATCAAGTAAAATAGAAGGCTTTTAACATTTCTGACATTTCGTTTTAAGCGCTTGATATATCCTTGAAAATAATAAATTTCTCATCAGTTTTTTGGTCCCTAAATGGGTCAAATCATTGACATCAAACTTTCAAATTCATTGTTTATTATAGATTCATTTTTAAGGTGTAATAAGCATTAAGGTAAAATTCTAGTTTAGTTATTTCTTTCTACCTTGGAAAGGGCCTAAGTTGGGAAGGTAAAATTCTAGTTAATTGACTTCTTGCTATCTCAGAAAGGGTTTAGGTTAAGAAAATGAAACTTTCAGGGATGACTCTACCAATTAAAGTATATCCTCGGAAGGTATTTTGAAGCAACTACCTCCACTCCTCTCTCTAGAGGGCCCTGACCTTTGATGACCTTTAAAAATATGTGTGTTATAAAATTATAAGGTTTTAAAGATATGCAATTAAATTTCCTAAATTTAGAAGAAAAAAAACACTGATATGGCTCAGAATTCTA
>NC_088878.1:4930365-4945365 GCF_032884065.1 Artemia franciscana | reverse complement strand
GACCCTAAAACTCTTACTTAAAGATGCAAATCAGTGTTGTCAGCTAAGTCATACTACATCTGAAAACTTATACAATTATTGAAAAAATTTAACTCGAGTATAGAATATGAAAAATGGATTCTTAAGAATGTCGAAATTTTAGTTATTTTAGAAACTCTGCTTAGAGGTCAGAATCAAAATCCTACGGGCAAAACAATAAAATTCTACGGTTGAATCATAGGGTTTCAATGTCAAGTGACCCATACGACATCGTTTATTGCTTGATAGCCAATGATTAACGCAGGGGTGGGGAATAAGTGCATGCATGGTAAGTGCAAACAAACACTACTTAGGAACAGTAGGGAAATTTTTCCAAGACAGTGGAATTCAATTCAGTGGATATTGATTCAATCCAGTGCATATTATAAGCGCCTGAAAAAAAAATGCAGAATAAGCTACTATCGCAATGATCATTTAGAGGATTAGCTCTTAATGTGAGACAAGTCTATATTTAATCATCTTATTGGTACATGCGCAGTTAGTGAATGCTCTATGTTTACTTAGTAATTCAATAATAAAACTTAAAACCAGTGAGTCGTGCAACCAATGCCAAATTTCCACCGTGCAGGCGTAGTATTTCAACCCCCCCCCCCAATGAAAAAATATTAATAATCTATACCAACTTGCGACGTTTTAGCTTATACTAGAATCTAATTAACAGAAAAATCACAGAAATTCTATTACGGATAAACCAAAACATGTTGACCATGCTGAAAAAACACATGCTTACCAGGTGTGGAAAAAAAGCCACCATGCTCTTTGGGAAACAAGTTCTTTCTGCTGTTGTAATTGAAAATACCCTTTATAACAATTTTTTGCCGATTCGAGATATAAGGCTCAACCCCTTTTCATAGATTGTTGGCAACTGTAGTATTTTTTTTAGTAATGACCTTAGTGCAATCAGGCTGTCTAAACATTGGAATTGACTATCCCTTGTGAGGTGTTTCTTTACCTACCGTAAAGGTGATACTAGTATATCAAACAGTTCGTGGTAACGAACTGTAGTAAGGAGCGACCCGGCTCAATAGTAACCAAAACTCTAAAAAATGGAATTTTGATACCAATAGCTATATCAAAAGAATCGCATTTTAATGCTGGTTTCAAATATATAAGTTTCATCAAATTTAGTCTTACCCATCAAAAGTTACGAGCCTGAGAAAATTTGCGTTATTTTAGAAAATAGGGGGAAACACCCCCTAAAAGTCATAGAATCTTAACGAAAATCACACCATCAGATTCAGCGTATCAGAGAACCCTATTGTAGAAGTTTCGAGCTCCTATCTACAAAAATGTGGAATTTTGCATTTTTTGCCAGAAGGCAGATCACGGATGCGTGTTTATTTGGGTTTTTTTTCCCCAGGGGTGATCGTATCGACCCAGTTGTCCTAGAATGTTGCAAGAGGGCTCATTCTAACGGAAATGAAAAGTTCTAGTGCCCTTTTTAAGTGACCAAAAAAATTGGACGGCACCTAGGCCCCCTCCCACGCTAATTATTTTCCCAAAGTCAACGGATCAAAATTCTGAGATAGCCATTTTATTCAACGTAGTCGAAAAACCTTACAACTATGTCTTTGGGGACGACTTACTCCCCCACAGTCCCCGTGGGAGGGGCAACAAGTTACAAACTTTGACCTGTGCTTACATATAGTAATGGTTATTGGGAAGTATACAGGCGTTTTCAGGAGGATTTTTTTGGTTGGGGGGAGGGGTTGAGAAGAGGAGGATATGCTGGGGGAACTTTCCATCGAGAATTTGTCATGGGAGAAGAAAACTTCCATGAAGGGAGAGCAGGATTTACTAGCATTATTTAAAAAAAAAATTAAAAAATAAATGTGAAAAAGCTTTTTCAGCTGGAAGTAACGAACAGCAATAAAACTTAAAACAAACAGAAATTATTACCCATATAAGGGGCTCACCTCCTTATGATACCTAGCTCTTTACGCTAAAGTATTTTTAGTAATTTCAACTATTTATTCTACGGCTTTTGTGATTCAGGGGTCATTCTTAATGAATTGGGATAAAATTTAAGCTTTAGTGTAAAGAGCGAGGTACTGACGATGGGGCTAATCCCCTCATATATGTAATAAAAACATGAGAATACAAAAGTTCTTTACGTAAGCTAATTTATAAGTAACGTAAATCTTTTACCAATAAAAAGATTCGTAAAAAATTAAAAGTTCTAGTTGCCTTTTTAATTAACCAAAAAATCGGAGGGCGACTAGGCTTCGCCCCCGCTCTTTTTTCTCAAAATCATTCGATCAAAATTATGAGAAAGCCATTTAGCCCCCCCCCCCAAAAAAATATGCAAATTTCGTTTTGATTATTCCTCTGCGGAGAGCCAAAATCAAAACATGCATTGATTCAAAAACGTTCAGAAATTAAATAAAAAAAAACGAGTTTTTTTTAACTGAAAGTAAGGAGCGACACTAAAACTTAAAACGCACAGAAATTACTTCGTATATGAAAGAGGCTGCTTCCTCATCAACGCCCCGCTCTTTACGCTAAAGTTTTTTACTGTTTTAAATAGAAGAATTGAGAGAAAGAGTCAAACTTTAGCGTAAAGAGCGGGGCGTTGATGAGGAAGCAGCCTCTTTCATATACGAAGTAATTTCTATGCGTTTTAAGTTTTAGTGTCGCTCCTTACTTTCAGTTAAAAAAACTCGTTTTTTTTATTTAATAGCTAGTAAGATTGGTGGATACTCAGAAGAATATCCATTGACTTCCTCTTATATCTAAGCCCTATTATTAATCCTTTGGATGAGTATAAACAGCTTTCTATGAGCTCTGCAGAACACGGGCATTCATTTTTGGGAACAAGCTTTGTGTAAAATTTGAAGAGAAATCCCAGCTGGTGTAGAACAAAACAGTAATTGTAATAACAATATCACCCAGATCAGTCGGTAAAGATGACCAGCCAATAAGTAGAAATCCATTGCCCCAGACATTCTGGCTAAGGCCACCTTTGGTTGGTGCCAGACCAAATCAACGAGGGAGTAATTACTCGTATTCTTTTGTCCCACCTTGTTATTTCTGTGCACTTCTAACATAGGGCAACTCTTTTACAGTTTCCAGTAATTTCGCAGGTTCAAATTATTTTTTTGAACCTAGCTATGATACCATTACTTGAACCCTCCTATGATAACTCCACCCCAAAAACAAGAAGAAAAAAAATCAAGATAAATAAGAATGTAAAATAAATACTATACAATATTCTGCCTATATTTTGAAAAGTAGGCAAAATATTTCAAGATTCTTTCTTTTGTTCATATTTTCTTTTTGGCTGTTTAGTTTTGCACGTGGTGAAATTTTCGGCTAGGGGGGGGGCTCATGGAGGGAAATATTGGAGGAGTTTTCAGAGGGTCACTTTGTTTGATTGGGAATTTTTTTACTAGAGGATATTTCCAAGGGAAAATTTTTCAAGGGAATATTACATCCATTAATCTAAAGGAAAAGCTTATATTTTAACGAGGCTTATTTTGACATGTCGAATTGACGAGTATTTTCACAAGGCCATATTACCATAAGGTATCAATGCAAATATTTATGTGTTGTGTAATATTTAACACATAAACGCTAAAATAAGCTAACTATAAATAAACCACTTTTTATTTCCTTAATCATGTCCAAAGACTATTTGTATAAAACCCAAAAGCACATATATACACTTATTAAAAAAAAAAAAAAAAAAAAATAAAGCAAATTTGACATCATGTTACACGTTTAAGGCTAAAAGCCATTTCAATCAAAATGCTTGAGCATTGTGCAAGTTAGGTTTACTTTTGCAGCCATTAGGGTAGCCATTAGTCATTAGGGCAAGGGTATGAGTAACTACTTATTTTATTCAGAAGGACTAATAAATAAATCCTTGAGGATAAATACATTTGTTAGACATTGTTGAATTCAAGATCATAAGGCTATTTTTATCCTGAGATGAATATATGTTGTTTTCCAAAAGACATCTCAGGAAAATGACCAAAAGTTATAGAAATAATATTTCTTATGAAAATATTAATTTGTCAATTATATTAGAAAGATGAGAACGTTATACCTTGATAGACTACGAATCGAACAGAAATCTCACTGATTTTTTTTAAAGATTTCCTTTTTTATACAAAAGAAAAAAAATGAGGTACATAGCATATTTTAGGGCAAAGGCTCATTGATAAATTTTAAAAGAAACAAAGACAAAGTAACATTTCGAATAAAACATTGAGCAAAAGTAAATCCAATTGCTTGACGGATTATATTCCCTACTATTCTCTATATCCTCTATCAAACTAAGATCAAATAGAGCCTAAATTTTGGAATATTTGGAAAGGACTCTTCTGAAATGGAATAAAAAGTTTTAATGTTTTTTGTTTTTTTTAATAAGTCAGAAGTGATTGAAAGGTAACAAGGCTCATTAATTAACTCTTTGGCATATAGTCCATTCGCTACAAAACACTAAGTGAAACTGGAGGTCAAAATAGTTTTTTGAATGAGAAAGAATGAAATGATGTCAAAATTTGCTGCTCATGGGCCCACTCCCCTCTATTTGTGCTGTTATTTAGCTCAAATGGCCCACTTATTACGTGTAAGCTGAGACTTCAAGCCGAATCTTCCGATATACCATATTAATACAATTCTACTTACTCTTATCTTACGTCTGCGAACACGATGAAGCCGCGTTGCCAACTGGACAGTGTTCAGCGCCTGGTGATATTCTGTCTGCCCACCAGAAACCCGAGCGTGAGCAATGACTGTTGTCTGGCACGTGACAACAATCCTAGAAAAATTCCTTAATAAATCAATTTAGCGATTTAAATAATAACGCATAAATAATTGTAATATAAAATCCTCAATGGACTACCTCACAACAGGAAAAAATGCCACATTCTCATCGCTAGGATGTGTTATATTTCGTTACCTATTGTGTAACACATAAGAAAATCCATGCACATTATTTTCTTTTCAATCTCTGAACAACACTGAACTTGAAGAGAAGATGAAAACTTGGCAAAACAAGGTCGGAGCAGCTCCTGTTGCGACACATACAAAAGGGTTTCTTCATAAAGAAAATAATGTGCATGGATTTTCTTATGTGTTACACAATAGGTAACGAAATATAACACATCCTAGCGATGAGAATGTGGCATTTTTTCCTGTTGTGAGGTAGTCCATTGAGGATTTTATATTACAATTATTTATGCGTTATAGAATAAGCTTAACAACATTCTAAAGGAGGCTCCTCATAGCAATTTCACGATCGGTATAGCCAAACGCAGTTAAAACGGTATAAAAGTACCGGGGGTGGGGGGGAGGTTGGGGTTTTTTCTCTCAGAAATTCTGGATTTTATTAAATTTCTGTTCACATCTTCTTGAAATTAACAAATAACTATTTATTTGGTAAAATTCTAGTTAATTGACTTCTTGCTATCTCGGGAAGGGTTTATGTTAGGAGAATGAAACTTTCAGGGATGAATCTACAGACTAAAGTATGTCCCGGGAAGGTATTTTTAAGCAACTACCTCTACTCTTTCTCCCTCTAGAGGGCCCTGACCTTTGCTAACCTTTAAAAATATGTGTCTTATAAAATTGAAACCTTGCAAAATAGATCTTGTGCTTAATTGAAGTACAACAAAATTGTTTTCAGCTTCATAACTTTGCTCAGTTCTATTTTATAAGGTTTTAAAGATAAGGTTATAAGGTTTAAAAATTCTACTCAAATAACAGGAATTGCATTTTCAGAACTAAAGGCAGAGAAAAAGCAACTAGTAACTGAAAATTAAGATAAAATGTTGTTTTGTCGAAATTTCAATAGGTTTAGACCTGTCATGTAGGCAAATTTCAGGGCCCTCTAGAGGGAGAAGGAGTGGAGGTGGATACTTTAAAATACCTTCCCGGGACATACTTTAGTCTATAGATTCATCCCTGAAAGTTTAATTTTCCTAACCTAAACTCTTTCTGAGATAGCAAGAAGTCAATTAACTAGAATTTTACCATTTATTTTTTATTATTGACTTCCCCCTCGATTTGTTATGATTATTCGATCCGAAAAAAACATTGTACGTCCCTTTAGTAAGAATAGCCTACTCTTTTAAGGCGGGGGACTGTCCAATGGGGGTTGATAGCTATGATCATGTAGGCTAGTGCCTCATAGAATACAAGGCATTCAGGGTGCCGAGGGAGCGTTTTAGCTAGAAAATAGACGAGTGTCGGCATATTCTTTGAATCCATATCAGATTTCTTTGCTTCTCGGAGCCCTTAGCCAATATTTCTGAAAGGCGAGGATAAAAAATAAAGGTGAATTTGGTAAATGAAAAAGTTACTTCTGTAAAACAATTAGGGGTGGGGAGTGAGAGGATGCATGGGAAAATTTACAGATAGTTTATGACTAGTAGGCGAAGCCACATCTAACTGTGACCTCTAAGATTCTGATCCATTAGACTTGAGCCCCTTCCCCTGCCAAGGCGTAAATTAATGAAAATGTTGGGAGATGAAGAATATGTTCCTTTTCTTAATCTTTTCAACGAAAGTACAGTTTTTTTTTTCAAATTTAAACCGCTCCCTAACCCAGTCGGCAGAAGTAACCTATACCAACCTCTTTCCCAATTAGGCAAAGAAGACTCCTGGGGGTGGAATTTAAATTGAATGGAAGAGTATTCATGGTTAATGTTTAGTTTCGTTCCAGTTTAGAGCACTTAGAAATGTCAATTCTGGAAGCGCATCCATTTCTGGTTGACCCTCCTCCTCCATGGGGCAAACTAAAAATGTATAAATTGGGCCTTCTAACAGTAAACATTTCCTATAGAGCGAAGCATACTAGTCTATGAGACCCGTGGGTAGCGGGGCGAGGTCTGTATTCTATATTTATTCAATAAGCCTCGTTTGAGTTTTTTTAGTTTTATCAACCTTTTAAATAAATACAGAATACAGACCTCGGCCCGCTGCCCGCGGGGCTCATGGACTAATACCCTTCACTCTATTGGTAATGTTACATCTAAGGAAACCCACTTTACGCATTTTTAGTCACTTTACGCATTTTACGCTTTTAGCCACTTTACGCATTTTAGTGTGTGTATGTGTGTGTGTGTGTATGTGTGTGTGTATGTATGTGTGTGTGTGTGTGTGTATGTATTTGTGTGTGTGTGTGTATGTGTGTGCTTGTGTTTGTATGTGTGTGTGTGTGTGTATGTGTGTGTGTGTATATATATGTGTGTGTGTGTGTGTATGTGTTTGATAATCATCATGTGTTTGATAATAACTTGCTCAATAATAGTTGGTGTAGTGTGTGTGTGTTTGTGTGTGTGTGTGTGTGTATGTGTGTGTGTGTATGCATGTATGTATGTGTGTGTGTGTATGTGTGTGTGTATGTGTGTGTGTGTGTGTATGTATGTGTGTGTGTGTGTGTGTGTATGTGTGTGTGTGTTTATGTATGTGTGTGTGTGTGTGTGTGTGTGTGTGTCGACTGACGTCATGTTTTCGACTGACGAATTTATAGACCGGGACACAAATGACGACCGGGACACCGGCACATAGGGAATAAAAATGACGACCGGGACACTCAAAGAGAAAGCGACCGGGACACTCAAAGAGAAAGCGACCGGGACACAAGGAATGTTCGATTAGCAATCACCATCAACAAAGCACCGGGACACAAATGACGACCGGGACAAAGGGAGTATAAATGACGAGCAGGACATAAGAAAAAAAACTAAAAAAAAAGGGGTAAAAACTACAAAAAACTAAAAAGAAAAAAAAACCTAAAAACTAATAAAAAAACTAAAAAAGCTAAAAAAACTAAAAAAAAAAAAAGAAAAAAAAAGGAACAAAAGGAAAAATAAAGGAGAAAAACAAAACTAAAAAAAATAAAAATAAAAAAACTAAAAAAAAAGTAAAAACCAAAAAAAAACTAAAAAGAAAAAAAGGGGAAAAATAAAAAAAAATTTTTTCATCATATACCATTTCAAAAACGAATGTATATACAGATCGGGACACCGGGACACAAATGACGACCGGGACATAGGGAATATAAATGACGACCGGGACACAGGGTTACAACTACAATGGGAACGCCGGGGGGCACAGGGGGATATATAAATGACGACGGGGACACAGGGAATGTTCGATTAGCAATCACAATCAACATAGCTCAAGGGCAATCATTAGAATCATGAGGTATAAATAAAAAAACTAAAAAAAGGTAAAAAACTAAGAAAGACCAATTCAGAAACGAATGTATATACAGACCGGGACACAAGGAATAAAAATGACGCCCGGGACACTCAAAGAGAAATCACAGACTGGGACACCGGTAAACAAATGACGACCGGGACACAGGGAATATAAATGACGACCGGGACACAACTACAACGGGGACGCCGGGGGGCACGGGGGGATATATAAATGACGACGACGACACAGGGAATTTGTCGATTAGCAATCACCATCAACAAAGCTCAAGGGCAATCATTAGAATCATGAGGTATAGATCTGAATATGGATTGTTTTTCCATGGACCATTATATGTTGCATGTTCAAGAGTCGGTAAACCTGACAATCTATTTATATGCACAGACAATGGGACAGCAAAGAATGTTGTATATTCGCAAGTTTTACGTAGTTAAAAACACACACATATATATATATATATATATATATATATATATATATATATATATATATATATATATATATATATATATATATATATATATATATATATATATATATATATATAGATAGATAGATAGATAGATAGATAGATATATAGATAGATATATAGATATATATATATATATATATATATATATATATATATATATATATATATATATATATATATATATATATATATATATATACATACATATATATATATATATATATATATATATATATATATATATATATATATATATATATATATATATATATATATATATATATATATGTTTTTAACTACGTAAAACTTGCGAATATACAACATTCTTCACTGTCCCATTGTCTGTGCATATAAATAGATTGTCAGGTTTGTGTCCTGGTGTCCCGGTCTGTAATTTCTCTTCGAACATTCCCTGTGTCCTGGTCGTCATTTATATATACCCCCTGTGCCCCCCGGCGTCCCCGTTGTAGTTGAGTCCCTGTACCCGGGCGTTATTTATATTCCCGGTCGTCATTGGTGTCCCGGTGTCCCGGTCTGTAATTTCATCAGTTAACAAACATGACGTCAGTCGACACACAAACATGACGTCAATCGACAGACATAACCCACAGACGACTTATTTACGACTTATATATATATATATATATGTATATATATATATATATATATATATATATATATAGATATATATAGATATATATATTCATTCCCTGGATCTCCAGGGGATCTTTAGGCGTACTAATAATACTGTTGCAAAATATTAACCCACCATAGCTTTGCAACGGCTCGCGACTTATCGTATATATATATATATATATATATATATATATATATATATATATATATATATATATATATATATATATATATATATATATATATCTACTCTATATATAAAAAAATAAGTTGTCTGTAAGTGTGTGTGTGTGTGTCTGTCTGTCTGTCGAGTGACGTCATGTTTGTCGACTGACGTCATTTTAAGGATTGAGCTTTATGCGTCATGAAGTTGTTTGTCGACTGACGTCATGTTTGTCAACTGATGAAATTACATACCGGGACACAAATGACGACCGGGACACAGGGAATATAAATGACGACCGGGAACCTCAAAGAGAAATTACAGACTGGGAAACCCGGACACAAATCATGACTGGGACACAAGGAATATAAATGACGACCGGGACACAGGGACACAACTACAACGGGGACGCAGGGGGCACAGGCGGGATATATAAATGACGACCGGGACACAGGGATTGTTCGAATAGAAATTACAGACCGGGACACAAATGACGACCGGGACACACGGAATATAAATGACGACTGGGACACTCAAAGAGAAATTACAAACTGGGACACCGGGACACAAATGACGACCGGGACACAGGGAATATAAATGACGACCGGGACACAGGGACACATCATTAGAATAATGAGGTATAGATCTGAATACGGATTGTTTTTTCCATGGACAATTATATGTTGCATGTTCAAGAGTCAGTAAACCTGACAATCTATTTAAATGCATAGACAATGGGACAGCGAAGAATGTTGTATATTCGCATGTTCTACGTAGTTAAAAACATATATATATATATATATATATATATATATATATATATATATATATATATATATATATCTATTCACAGGTGGGACACAGGGACACAACTACAATGGCGCGTAACTAATATGGCGCGTAACGACTTACGCACGCGGGGGGGCTTGGGGGGGGCGAAGCGCCCCACCAACTAGGTGTTGGGGTGGCGGGAAGCGCCACCCCAACAGCTAGTATATATATATATATATATATATATATATATATATATATATATATATACATATACTGTTTGAACAAAAATTTTTATCTTAGTTTTATTGATTTCATCCTGTTGTAAGTTTTTTCTTCTTATATATCTTTGTATTGCTGAGGACGGCCCTTGGACAAGGGGGCGAAATATTCATTCTAATTTGTTTCCCACTGTCTTGAGATTAAACAATAAAAAAAAAACAAGTTTTTTTAACTGAAAGTAAGGAGCGATAATAAAACTTAAGACGAACAGAAATTAATCCGTATATGAAAGGGGCTGTCCCCTCCTCAACGCCTCGCTCTTTACTCTAAAGTTAGCGTAAAGTTACAATTTGTAAATTGACTCATTAATCACAGACCTTTTCAGATAAGATATGAAAGATGCACTCTCATTATATCTTTTTCTTTATAGTCTTATCTATTTCCAGCAGTTTTAATACCCATTTTCTCTTTCTTCAATTTGGATTTGTGTTCGTTAGAAAGTGCTTTGCGAGATGCGCTTTTTGTCAGAAAGGTTTACTGCACAAAGAACAGGGAAACAGCTTTTCTCCGCTATGTACACTCACATGAACAATTTCACTCACAGGGGACATGAAAGTGTAGACCCCTTAGAGTAAATAGTTCTTTTATTTTAGCATAATACCTAAAAATTTTAATTGGACAATTTTTTTCAGATTATATGAAAAAAATGGGGAGGGGGGGGGGTAGTATTATAAAAGGAGTCCGTTTCAATGACCTAATCTTTTCCCAGGGATGATCATATCAAGCCAAGGCTCCTAAAAGATTGGGTAGGGCTGATTCGAACACAAGTTAAAAGTGTAAGTAACTTTTTAAGTGTAGGAGCATGTACATTAGAAAGCACAGATATTACTTGGGATTAAAGAATTTGAATGTTTTAATTATTCGTGAGTAGGCAATTCACAATACTAGTGGGTAGCACCCTTGCGAATCCCTCTAGTTAAGGGAGTAATGTGGCAGAAGATTGCTTGGGGACCTGGAATCTTACAATGACATCGCCCTTAAAAAAAGTTTTTCCCTAACGACGTTCAAGCAAGGACTTTTTGTACAAATCAATTAAAAAAAAAACAACTTTTGCCACTTCCAAAATCGATTTTGCCAGATCCGTGTTTTTAACACCCTTTTTAGAATGTCTAATACACATGCCTCGACACTTAAAAATGCACTTATACTTTGTTATAATGAGCCCTTTCCCGATCTTCTGATATCCCCCCATGGAAACATTTAGGCCATTAAAACATACTCCTTTTGTCATTCTACAAACCTCTCCTATGCAAAGGTCTACCGCCCTTCACGAATTTCTTTGGTCTCGTGGCAACCGGTGCCCTTATTGGTATTTCAATTGATTACCTGTTATCTATATTCCTTGAGTCGGCCATTCTTCGTACATAATCTTAACTGTTTGTTGTTGTTTTTTTTCAGAGGCAGCCGCTATATCGGCAGTCTGGATGACTGTCTTCGTTTCAGCCACGCTAGGTTTTGGCTTTCTTTCCAATGAAGTTTGTGGGACTATTTTTGCTAGTTTTCTTGGTAAGTAATTACATTTTCAATTGATTTAATCATTTATTACTCTTTTAATAAAAATCTGTCGACTATGAGAGTTCAAAGAGTGAAGAGCTAAACCAGTTTTCAATTGAATTGGATATAGTCCTTGCTAAGAATTTGATGAACTTGCGTGAATAACCAAGCACATATTACAAACGTGAGTACTTTTGGGGCGGCAAATTGGAACATTCTGTTCTTGAAATTTGTTACCTGTAGTGTTTTGGGGGGGGTGATTTGAAAAAATGTGGTATTTGTAGCTTACGAACGGGTGACCAGATCTTAATGAAATTTTATATTTAGAAGGATCTTTTGATTTTAAGCTCTTATTTTAAATCATCTGATTTTGCCGGCACTCCAAATACAACACGGTTCAGCTTGCATCTCTACATAACGTATATGTGACGACTAACGAATTCAGACGATTTGAACTGGACTTATTAGGAGTTTTAGAACCTCGTTTCCAAAGAGGAGGATGCAGGAAATTTGGTGATACAGATTTCTTTTTTTCTAGGACAAGGAGTAGGGCTTGTTTAGACTAGGAAGGTATTAATAATAAAATACTAATTACTAAGTTACAGGAGTAAATTGACAGGGTACCAGGTGGAAATAAAATGTTTTTATTCAAACACTTTAACGCCCGGGTCGGTAGAAAAAGGGATAGATGGTATCCTAGCCTAGGTAAATTTGGTTTAGGAAAAGAAAGCAGTTATGGCTACAGACTCATGCAATTTTGTAGCTATAACAATCTAAGTAAAACCGATATGGTGTTTGGTCATAAAATGACCCATAAGTTGACATGGTACTCAAGTGATGGTAAGACAGCAAACCTTGTAGATTATGTCAGAGTAAACCGAAGACTGGCAGGGCTAATATAAGATACTATGGTATATCGGAACGCTGTTATTGATGTTAAAAGTAAAGATAAAATCTACTAGTGTCTAAGGTTAATCCAAAGTTTAAATTTTGGAAGTGGAACTACCTTTCGGGAAATTATAATGTTGGTAGACTCCAGGATGACAATTTGAGAGAAACTTTCCATGAAAAGTGCAATACTAAACTTGAAAGTTTAAAATTTGACAATGTGGAAGATGGTTGGAATAATTTTAGAAAAATGAGAGCCAGGAGCTCATATGGCACTTGTGACGAGGTTGATGTGGCATGATGATGAGGTCGATGAGTTCATATGGCAGTTGTGATAGCAATCGCTATCTGATAATTTTTCTCTATCTCTCTCTCTCTCTCTCTCTTTCTTCTTTATCCCTCCTTCTTCCCCCTTTCTTTATCTTTTGTTCTCTATTAAGATAAGTTAAAATAAAAAAATAAGTAAAGAATAGACATCTAGCAGTTATGCCGACGATACTACTCGATTATAGCAGGACTGATAACTATTATACACATTAGCTACGGCTCGTTTGGCTAGAAATGGGTTGTAATTTTTGAATATCTGAGGATTGGTTACAAAGTTACACCAACCCTTTACCCACCTCCTCTTGCCACGCTTACATATTTTTGCTCAAAGACCTCTCGTAGACCATCCAACTATATCTCCTAGTCATGGTCGTGATTGGCTCTTATCTCTAGCACTATGCCTTTTATGGTATTTATTTTACTTTTTTTTTCTTTTCTTTTTTCAAACCCCGAAGGACCATCTCATCCCTGAAGAAGACGAACAAGAAAATGAGATGGCAGATTTGTCAAGTGCTAGAGAAAAAATCAAAGGATTCAATAATACGGAGGTAGGTTGAGTTCGAATCATAGTATTGCTTTTTTAAGTAAAATCTTTAACAAATAACTACTTCTTTGTAAAGTGTTGAAGGAAATATATATGCTTTTGGAAATAAAACCTTGCTAGTTGCAACACGTACTTTTAACATTTTTGGCTGTTAGTTTGGCTGTCTTAGTTTCTTAGGTATTCTGCTTCAGTTCTAGTTAAGACGCTTTTTTTCAGTTCTTTTTTATTAATAACAGTTTACTGTAATTCAAAATATTGAATTACTGTAATATTAACAAAATATTAACTTTTTTTTAACAAAATTTAACTGTTAATTACAAAATATTAACTGTAATTCAAAAATTGTAATTAATAACTTACTCAAAATTCAGCTACCATTGCATCTAATTTTATTATCGTGTCGAAGAGGTTGGCGCGATCTAAATGAAAGCAATTTGATGTCGTGGTGGTTTTGGCATATATTTGGCCCAGCGCAAAATCTTGGTTATCCCCCTCCCCCATGTCCCAGAAAAAAATTCAGACAAAATTTGATTAAATCTTACTTTTCTTACTTTAACGTATGGAAAATTTGAACAATAAAAATCACAAAAAACAATACAATTAATCAAATTGGGTGTACTTACTATAGTTTTCAAGGAATAGATATAAAGATATGGGGAAAATGTAAATTATGGATTCCGTTTACTTATACTTACCGCCAACTGTGTCCTCTACTTTATTTTGATAAATATAAAATTTCTTAACCGTTATCAAATTACCCCCCAAACAGTACTTTTGGGGTGGCAAATTGGAACATTCTGTTCTTGAAATTTGTTATCTGTAGTGTTCACCCCCCCCCCCCATTGTGACTGAAGATTGTAAAATGGCAAAATATAAACCGTTTGATCTTGTCCTAGCTTCATTTCAAGAATATCCCTTATGGCCATCAGTAGTTATTAAAACCACCAAAGACCAGAAAAATCAAGCTAGATATCTAGTCTTTTGCTATGGCACCCACTCGGAGCATAATATAGCTGAAGCACACATCCGCAATTGGAATGACCATTTTAAAGAAGCTTGTGCGAGGACAGATAAAGATGTAAATAAGGCTTTTGAAGAGCAGCGCTTATCCCCTGATATTTTCAAGACTCTAAGTAAGTCCTACTTACTTAGAGTCTTTTTTTTTGCTAGTTTTCTAGGTAAGTAATTACATTTTCAATGATTTAATCATTT
>NC_088878.1:4908668-4930265 GCF_032884065.1 Artemia franciscana | reverse complement strand
ACGTAGCTATTACCCTCGAAAACTAAAACTTTTGACATAGGAAAAGAGCCTTTAATCAAATTTTTTACCATTTGCAATCATAAAATAGTCTAATACCTTCATTTTTTCCACATACGTAGCTATTACCCTCGAAAACTAAAACTTTTGACATAGGAAAAGAGCCTTTAATCACATTCTTTACCATTTGCAATCATAAAATAGTCTAAAATCTTCATTTTTTCAACATACGTAGCTATTACCCCCGAAAACTAAAACTTTTGAAATAGGAAAAGAGCCTTTAATCACATTCTTTACCATGTGCAATCATAAAATAGTCTAATATCTTAATTTTTTCCACAGACAAAGCTATTACCCTCGAAAACTAAAACTTTTGAAATAGGAAAAGAGCCTTTAATCACATTCTTTACCATGTGCAATCATAAAATAGTCTAATATCTTCATTTTTTCAACATACGTAGCTATTACCCTCGAAAACTAAAACTTTTGACATAGGAAAAGAGCCTTTAATCACATTCTTTACCATTTGCAATCATAAAATAGTCTAATATCTTCATTTTTTCAACATACGTAGCTATTACCCTCGAAAACTAAAGCTTTTGACATAGGAAAAGAGCCTTTAATCACATTCTTTACCATTTGCAATCATAAAATAGTCTAATATCTTCATTTTTTAACATACGTAGCTATTACCCTCGAAAACTAAACTTTTGAAATAGGAAAAGAGCCTTTAATCACATTCTTTACCATTTGCAATCATAAAATAGTCTAATACCTTCATTTTTTCAACATACGTAGCTATTACCCTCGAAAACTAAAACTTTTGACATAGGAAAAGAGCCTTTAATCACATTCTTTACCATATGCAATCATAAAATAGTCTAATATCTTCATTTTTTCCACAGACGTAGCTATTATCCCCGAAAACTAAAACTTTTGAAATAGGAAAAGAGCCTTTGATCACAATCTTTACCATGTGCAATCATAAAATAGTCTAATATCTTATTTTTTCCACAGACGTAGCTATTACCCTCGAAAACTAAAACTTTTGAAATAGGAAAAGAGCCTTTAATCACATTCTTTACCATTTACAATCATAAATAGTCTAATATCTTCATTTTTTCCACGGACGTAGCTATTACCCTCGAAAACTAAAACTTTTGAAATAGGAAAAGAGCCTTTAATCACATTCTTTACCATTTGCAATCATAAAATAGTCTAATATCTTCATTTTTTTCCACAGACGTAGCTATTACCCCTCGAAAACTAAAACTTTTGAAATAGGAAAAGAGCCTTTAATCACATTCTTTACCATGTGCAATCATAAAATAGTCTAATATCTTCATTTTTTCCACAGACGTAGCTATTAGCCCCAAAAACTAAAACTTTTGAAATAGAAAAAAGAGCCTTTAATCACATTCTTTACCATGTGCAATCATAAAATAGTCTAATATCTTCATTTTTTCAACATACGTAGCTATTACCCTCGAAAATTAAAACTTTTGAAATAGGAAAAGAGCCTTTAATCACATTCTTTACCATTTGCAATCATAAAATAGTCTAATATCTTCATTTTTTCAACAGACTTAGCTATTACCCCCGAAAACTAAAACTTTGAAATAGGAAAAGAGCCTTTAATCACATTCTTTACCATTTGCAATCATAAAATAGTCTAATATCTTCATTTTTTCCACAGACGTAGCTATTACCCTCGAAAACTAAAACTTTTGAAATAGGAAAAGAGCCTTTAATCACATTCTTTACAATTTGCAATCATAAAATAGTCTAATATCTTCATTTTTTCCAACAGACGTAGCTATTACCCCCGAAAACTAAAACTTTTGAAATAGGAAAAGAGCCTTTAATCACATTCTTTACCATTGCAATCATAAAATAGTCTAATATCTTCATTTTTTCCATACGTAGCTATTACCCTCGAAAACTAAAACTTTTGAAATAGGAAAAGAGCCTTTAATCACATTCTTTACCATTTGCAATCATAAAATAGTCTAATATCTTCATTTTTTCCACATACGTAGCTATTACCCCCGAAAACTAAAACTTTTGAAATAGGAAAAGAGCCTTTAATCACATTCTTTACCATGTGCAATCATAAAATAGTCTAATATCTTCATTTTTTCCACAGACGTAGCTATTACCCTCGAAAACTAAAACTTTTGAAATAGAAAAGAGCCTTTAATCACATTCTTTACCATGTGCAATCATAAAATAGTCTAATATCTTCATTTTTTCTCACAGGACGTAGCTATTACCCTCGAAAACTAAAACTTTTGAAATAGGAAAAGAGCCTTTAATCACATTCTTTACCATTTGCAATCATAAAATAGTCTAATATCTTCATTTTTTCCACAGACGTAGCTATTACCCCGAAAACTAAAACTTTTGAAATAGGAAAAGAGCCTTTAATCACATTCTTTACCATGTGCAATCATAAAATAGTCTAATATCTTCATTTTTTCCAACATACGTAGCTATTACCCTCGAAAACTAAAACTTTTGAATAGGAAAAGAGCCTTTAATCACATTCTTTACCATTTGCAATCATAAAATAGTCTAATATCTTCATTTTTTCCAACATACGTAGCTATTACCCTCGAAAACTAAAACTTTTGACATAGGAAAAGAGCCTTTAATCACATTCTTTACCATGTGCAATCATAAAATAGTCTAATATCTTCATTTTTTCAACATACGTAGCTATTACCCTCGAAAACTAAAACTTTTGAAATAGGAAAAGAGCCTTTAATCACATTCTTTACCATGTGCAATCATAAAATAGTCTAATATCTTCATTTTTTCCAACATACGTAGCTATTACCCTCGAAAACTAAAACTTTTGAAATAGGAAAAGAGCCTTTAATCACATTCTTTACCATTTGCAATCATAAAATAGTCTAATATCTTCATTTTTTCCAACATACGTAGCTATTACCCTCGAAAACTAAAACTTTTGAAATAGGAAAAGAGCCTTTAATCACATTCTTTACCATTTGCAATCATAAAATAGTCTAATATCTTCATTTTTTCAACATACGTAGCTATTACCCTCGAAAACTAAAACTTTTGAAATAGGAAAAGAGCCTTTAATCACATTCTTTACCATGTGCAATCATAAAATAGTCTAATATCTTCATTTTTTCCAACATACGTAGCTATTACCCTCGAAAACTAAAACTTTTGAAATAGGAAAAGAGCCTTTAATCACATTCTTTACCATTGCAATCATAAAATAGTCTAATACTTCATTTTTTCACATACGTAGCTATTACCCTCGAAAACTAAAACTTTTGAAATAGGAAAAGAGCCTTTAATCACATTCTTTACCATGTGCAATCATAAAATAGTCTAATATCTTCATTTTTTCCACATACGTAGCTATTACCCCGAAAACTAAAACTTTTGAACATAGGAAAAGAGCCTTTAATCACATTCTTTACCATGTGCAATCATAAAATAGTCTAATATCTTCATTTTTTCCAACAGACGTAGCTATTACCCTCGAAAACTAAAACTTTTGAAATAGGAAAAGAGCCTTTAATCACATTCTTTACCATGTGCAATCATAAAATAGTCTAATATCTTCATTTTTTCAACATACGTAGCTATTACCCTCGAAAACTAAAACTTTTGAAATAGGAAAAGAGCCTTTAATCACATTCTTTACCATTTGCAATCATAAAATAGTCTAATATCTTCATTTTTTCAACATACGTAGCTATTACCCTCGAAAACTAAAACTTTTGAAATAGGAAAAGAGCCTTTAATCACATTCTTTACCATTTGCAATCATAAAATAGTCTAATATCTTCATTTTTTCCACATACGTAGCTATTACCCTCGAAAACTAAAACTTTTGAAATAGGAAAAGAGCCTTTAATCACATTCTTTACCATTGCAATCATAAAATAGTCTAATATCTTCATTTTTTCACATACGTAGCTATTACCCTCGAAAACTAAAACTTTTGACATAGGAAAAGAGCCTTTAATCACATTCTTTACCATGTGCAATCATAAAATAGTCTAATATCTTCATTTTTTCACATACGTAGCTATTACCCTCGAAAACTAAAACTTTTGAAATAGGAAAAGAGCCTTTAATCACATTCTTTACCATTTGCAATCATAAAATAGTCTAATATCTTCATTTTTTCAACATACGTAGCTATTACCCTCGAAAACTAAAACTTTTGAAATAGGAAAAGAGCCTTTAATCACATTCTTTACCATGTGCAATCATAAAATAGTCTAATATCTTCATTTTTTCCAACATACGTAGCTATTACCCTCGAAAACTAAAACTTTTGAAATAGGAAAAGAGCCTTTAATCACATTCTTTACCATGTGCAATCATAAAATAGTCTAATATCTTCATTTTTTCCAACATACGTAGCTATTACCCTCGAAAACTAAAACTTTTGAAATAGGAAAAGAGCCTTTAATCACATTCTTTACCATTTGCAATCATAAAATAGTCTAATATCTTCATTTTTCCAACATACGTAGCTATTACCCTCGAAAACTGAAACTTTTGAAATAGAAAAGAGCCTTTAATCACATTCTTTACCATGTGCAATCATAAAATAGCGTAATTACCCTCGAAAACTAAAACTTTTGAACATAGGAAAAGAGCCTTTAATCACATTCTTTACCATTTGCAATCATAAAATAGTCTAATATCTTCATTTTTTCCAACATACGTAGCTATTACCCTCGAAAACTAAAACTTTTGACATAGGAAAAGAGCCTTTAATCACATTCTTTACCATGTGCAATCATAAAATAGTCTAATATCTTCATTTTTTCCAACATACGCAGCTATTACCCTCGAAAACTAAAACTTTTGAAATAGGAAAAGAGCCTTTAATCACATTCTTTACCATGTGCAATCATAAAATAGTCTAATATCTTCATTTTTTCAACATACGTAGCTATTACCTCGAAAACTAAAACTTTTGACATAGGAAAAGAGCCTTTAATCACATTCTTTACCATTTGCAATCATAAAATAGTCTAATATCTTCATTTTTTCAACATACGTAGCTATTACCCTCGAAAACTAAAACTTTTGAACATAGGAAAAGAGCCTTTAATCACATTCTTTACCATTTGCAATCATAAAATAGTCTAATATCTTCATTTTTTCCAACATACGTAGCTATTACCCTCGAAAACTAAAACTTTTGAAATAGGAAAAGAGCCTTTAATCACATTCTTTACCATTTGCAATCATAAAATAGTCTAATATCTTCATTTTTCCAACATACGTAGCTATTACCCTCGAAAACTAAAACTTTTGAAATAGGAAAAGAGCCTTTAATCACATTCTTTACCATTTGCAATTACCCTCGAAAACTAAAACTTTTGACATAGGAAAAGAGCCTTTAATCACATTCTTTACCATGTGCAATCATAAAATAGTCTAATATCTTCATTTTTTCAACATACGTAGCTATTACCCTCGAAAACTAAAACTTTTGACATAGGAAAAGAGCCTTTAATCACATTCTTTACCATGTGCAATCATAAAATAGTCTAATATCTTCATTTTTCCAACATACGTAGCTATTACCCTGAAAACTAAAACTTTTGAAATAGGAAAAGAGCCTTTAAGCACTTTCTTTACCATGTGCAATCATAAAATAGTCTAATATCTTCATTTTTTCAACATACGTAGCTATTACCCTCGAAAACTAAAACTTTTGAATAGGAAAAGAGCCTTTAATCACATTCTTTACCATTTGCAATCATAAAATAGTCTAATATCTTCATTTTTTCAACATACGTAGCTATTACCCTCGAAAACTAAAACTTTTGAATAGGAAAAGAGCCTTTAATCACATTCTTTACCATTTGCAATCATAAAATAGTCTAATATCTTCATTTTTTCAACATACGTAGCTATTACCCTCGAAAACTAAAACTTTTGCCATAGCTTTACCCTCGAAAAACTAAAACTTTTGACATAGGAAAAGAGCCTTTAATCACATTCTTTACCATTTGCAATCATAAAATAGTCTAATATCTTCATTTTTTCCAACATACGTAGCTATTACCCTCGAAAACTAAAACTTTTGAATAGGAAAAGAGCCTTTAATCACATTCTTTACCATTTGCAATCATAAAATAGTCTAATATCTTCATTTTTTCAACATACGTAGCTATTACCCTCGAAAACTAAAACTTTTGAAATAGGAAAAGAGCCTTTAATCACATTCTTTACCATTTGCAATCATAAAATAGTCTAATATCTTCATTTTTTAACATACGTAGCTATTACCCTCGAAAACTAAAACTTTTGACATAGGAAAAGAGCCTTTAATCACATTCTTTACCATTTGCAATCATAAAATAGTCTAATATCTTCATTTTTTCAACATACGTAGCTATTACCCTCGAAAACTAAAACTTTTGACATAGGAAAAGAGCCTTTAATCACATTCTTTACCATTTGCAATCATAAAATAGTCTAATATCTTCATTTTTTCCAACATACGTAGCTATTACCCTCGAAAACTAAAACTTTTGACATAGGAAAAGAGCCTTTAATCACATTCTTTACCATTTGCAATCATAAAATAGTCTAATATCTTCATTTTTTCAACATACGTAGCTATTACCCTCGAAAACTAAAACTTTTGAAATAGAAAAGAGCCTTTAATCACATTCTTTACCATGTGCAATCATAAAATAGTCTAATATCTTCATTTTTCCAACATACGTAGCTATTACCCTCGAAAACTAAAACTTTTGACATAGGAAAAGAGCCTTTAATCACATTCTTTACCATTTGCAATCATAAAATAGTCTAATATCTTCATTTTTTCAACATACGTAGCTATTACCCTCGAAAACTAAAACTTTTGAAATAGGAAAAGAGCCTTTAATCACATTCTTTACCATGTGCAATCATAAAATAGTCTAATATCTTCATTTTTTCCAACATACGTAGCTATTACCCTCGAAAACTAAAACTTTTGACATAGGAAAAGAGCCTTTAATCACATTCTTTACCATTTGCAATCATAAAATAGTCTAATATCTTCATTTTTTCAACATACGTAGCTATTACCCTCGAAAACTAAAACTTTTGACATAGGAAAAGAGCCTTTAATCACATTCTTTACCATGTGCAATCATAAAATAGTCTAATATCTTCATTTTTTCCAACATACGTAGCTATTACCCTCGAAAACTAAAACTTTTGCCATAGGAAAAGAGCCTTTAATCACATTCTTTACCATGTGCAATCATAAAATAGTCTAATATCTTCATTTTTCCAACATACATAGCTATTACCCTCGAAAACTAAAACTTTTGACATAGGAAAAGAGCCTTTAATCACATTCTTTACCATTGCAATCATAAAATAGTCTAATATCTTCATTTTTTCAACATACGTAGCTATTACCCTGGAAACTAAAACTTTTGACATAGGAAAAGAGCCTTTAATCACATTCTTTACCATTTGCAATCATAAAATAGTCTAATATCTTCATTTTTTCAACATACGTAGCTATTACCCTCGAAAACTAAAACTTTTGACATGGAAAAGAGCCTTTAATCACATTCTTTACCATTTGCAATCATAAAATAGTCTAATATCTTCATTTTTTCAACATACGTAGCTATTACCCTCGAAAACTAAAACTTTTGAAATATGAAAAGAGCCTGTAATCACATTCTTTACCATGAGCAATCATGAAATAGTCTAATATCTTCATTTTTCACATACGTAGCTATTACCCTCGAAAACTAAAACTTTTGAAATAGGAAAAGAGCCTTTAATCACATTCTTTACCATTTGCAATCATAAAATAGTCTAATATCTTCATTTTTTCAACATACGTAGCTATTACCCTCGAAAACTAAAACTTTTGACATAGGAAAAGAGCCTTTAATCACATTCTTTACCATGTGCAATCATAAAATAGTCTAATATCTTCATTTTTTCCAACATACGTAGCTATTACCCTCGAAAACTAAAACTTTTGAAATAGGAAAAGAGCCTTTAATCACATTCTTTACCATTTGCAATCATAAAATAGTCTAATATCTTCATTTTTTCAACATACGTAGCTATTACCCTCGAAAACTAAAACTTTTGAAATAGAAAAGAGCCTTTAATCACATTCTTTACCATGTGCAATCATAAAATAGTCTAATATCTTCATTTCTCACATACGTAGCTATTACCCTCGAAAACGAAAACTTTTGAAATAGGAAAAGAGCCTTTAATCACATTCTTTACCATGTGCAATCATAAAATAGTCTAATATCTTCATTTTTTCAACATACGTAGCTATTACCCTCGAAAACTAAAACTTTTGACATAGGAAAAGAGCCTTTAATCACATTCTTTACCATGTGCAATCATAAAATAGGCTATTACCCTCGAAAACTAAAACTTTTGACATAGGAAAAGAGCCTTTAATCACATTCTTTACCATTTGCAATCATAAAATAGTCTAATATCTTCATTTTTTCAACATACGTAGCTATTACCCTCGAAAACTAAAACTTTTGAAATAGGAAAAGAGCCTTTAATCACATTCTTTACCATGTGCAATCATAAAATAGTCTAATATCTTCATTTTTCCAACATACGTAGCTATTACCCTCGAAAACTAAAACTTTTGAAATAGAAAAAGAGCCTTTAATCACATTCTTTACCATGTGCAATCATAAAATAGTCTAATATCTTCATTTTTCCAACATACGTAGCTATTACCCTCGAAAACTAAAACTTTTGAAATAGGAAAAGAGCCTTTAATCACATTCTTTACCATTTGCAATCATAAAATAGTCTAATATCTTCATTTTTCCAACATACGTAGCTATTACCCTCGAAAACTAAAACTTTTGAAATAGGAAAAGAGCCTTTAATCACATTCTTTACCATTTGCAATTACCCTCGAAAACTAAAACTTTTGACATAGGAAAAGAGCCTTTAATCACATTCTTTACCATTTGCAATCATAAAATAGTCTAATATCTTCATTTTTTCAACATACGTAGCTATTACCCTCGAAAACTAAAACTTTTGACATAGGAAAAGAGCCTTTAATCACATTCTTTACCATGTGCAATCATAAAATAGTCTAATATCTTCATTTTTCCAACATACGCAGCTATTACCCTCGAAAACTAAAACTTTTGCCATAGGAAAAGAGCCTTTAATCACATTCTTTACCATGTGCAATCATAAAATAGTCTAATATCTTCATTTTTTCAACATACGTAGCTATTACCTCGAAAACTAAAACTTTTGACATAGGAAAAGAGCCTTTAATCACATTCGTTACCATTTGCAATTATAAAATAGTCTAATATCTTCATTTTTTCAACATACGTAGCTATTACCCTCGAAAACTAAAACTTTTGACATAGGAAAAGAGCCTTTAATCACATTCTTTACCATTTGCAATCATAAAATAGTCTAATATCTTCATTTTTTCAACATACGTAGCTATTACCCTCGAAAACGAAAACTTTTGAAATAGGAAAAGAGCCTTTAATCACATTCTTTACCATTTGCAATCATAAAATAGTCTAATATCTTCATTTTTCCAACATACGTAGCTATTACCCTCGAAAACGAAAACTTTTGAAATAGGAAAAGAGCCTTTAATCACATTCTTTACCATTTGCAATTACCCTCGAAAACTAAAACTTTTGACATAGGAAAAGAGCCTTTAATCACATTCTTTACCATGTGCAATCATAAAATAGTCTAATATCTTCATTTTTTCAACATACGTAGCTATTACCCTCGAAAACTAAAACTTTTGACATAGGAAAAGAGCCTTTAATCACATTCTTTACCATGTGCAATCATAAAATAGTCTAATATCTTCATTTTTCCAACATACGTAGCTATTACCCTGAAAACTAAAACTTTTGCCATAGGAAAAGAGCCTTTAATCACATTCTTTACCATGTGCAATCATAAAATAGTCTAATATCTTCATTTTTTCAACATACGTAGCTATTACCCTCGAAAACTAAAACTTTTGACATAGGAAAAGAGCCTTTAATCACATTCGTTACCATTTGCAATTATAAAATAGTCTAATATCTTCATTTTTTCAACATACGTAGCTATTACCCTCGAAAACTAAAACTTTTGACATAGGAAAAGAGCCTTTAATCACATTCGTTACCATTTGCAATTATAAAATAGTCTAATATCTTCATTTTTTCAACATACGTAGCTATTACCCTCGAAAACTAAAACTTTTACCATAGAAAAAGAGCCTTTAATTACATTCTTTACCCTCGAAAAACTTAAACTTTTGCCATAGGAAAAGAGCCTTTAAGCACATTCTTTACCATGTGCAATCATAAAATAGTCTAATATCTTCATTTTTTCAACATACGTAGCTATTACCCTCGAAAACTAAAACTTTTGACATAGGAAAAGAGCCTTTAATCACATTCGTTACCATTTGCAATTATAAAATAGTCTAATATCTTCATTTTTTCAACATACGTAGCTATTACCCTCGAAAACTAAAACTTTTGACATAGGAAAAAAACCTTTAATCACATTCGTTACCATTTGCAATTATAAAATAGTCTAATATCTTCATTTTTTTAACATACGTAGCTATTACCCTCGAAAACTAAAACTTTTGACATAGGAAAAGAGCCTTTAATCACATTCGTTACCATTTGCAATTATAAAATAGTCTAATATCTTCATTTTTTCAACATATGTAGCTATTACCCTCGAAAACTAAAACTTTTGACATAGGAAAAGAGCCTTTAATCACATTCTTTACCATTTGCAATCATAAAATAGTCTAATATCTTCATTTTTTCAACATACGTAGCTATTACCCTCGAAAACTAAAACTTTTGACATAGGAAAAGAGCCTTTAATCACATTCTTTACCATTTGCAATCATAAAATAGTCTAATATCTCCATTTTTTCAACATACGTAGCTATTACCCTCGAAAACTAAAACTTTTGCCATAGAAAAAGAGCCTTTAATCACATTCTTTACCATGTGCAATCATAAAATAGTCTAATATCTTCATTTTTCCAACATACATAGCTATTACCCTCGAAAACTAAAACTTTTGACATAGGAAAAGAGCCTTTAATCACCTTCTTTACCATTTGCAATCATAAAATAGTCTAATATCTTCATTTTTTCAACATACGTAGCTATTACCCTCGAAAACTAAAACTTTTGACATAGGAAAAGAGCCTTTAATCACATTCTTTACCATGTGCAATCATAAAATAGTCTAATATCTTCATTTTTTCAACATACGTAGCTATTACCCTCGAAAACTAAAACTTTTGACATAGGAAAAGAGCCTTTAATCACATTCGTTACCATTTGCAATTATAAAATAGTCTAATATCTTCATTTTTTCAACATACGTAGCTATTACCCTCGAAAACTAAAACTTTTGACATAGGAAAAGAGCCTTTAATCACATTCTTTACCATTTGCAATCATAAAATAGTCTAATATCTCCATTTTTTCAACATACGTAGCTATTACCCTCGAAAACTAAAACTTTTGCCATAGAAAAAGAGCCTTTAATCACATTCTTTACCATGTGCAATCATAAAATAGTCTAATATCTTCATTTTTCCAACATACATAGCTATTACCCTCGAAAACTAAAACTTTTGACATAGGAAAAGAGCCTTTAATCACATTCTTTACCATGTGCAATCATAAAATAGTCTAATATCTTCATTTTTTCAACATACGTAGCTATTACCCTCGAGAACTAAAACTTTTGACATAGGAAAAGAGCCTTTAATCAAATTCTTTACCATTTGCAATCATAAAATAGTCTAATATCTTCATTTTTTCAACATACGTAGCTATTACCCTCGAAAACTAAAACTTTTGACATGGAAAAGAGCCTTTAATCACATTCTTTACCATTTGCAATCATAAAATAGTCTAATATCTTCATTTTTTCAACATACGTAGCTATTACCCTCGAAAACTAAAAGTTTTGCCATAGAAAAGAGCCTTTAATCACATTCTTTACCATGAGCAATCATGAAATAGTCTAATATCTTCATTTTTCGAGCATACGTAGCTATTACCCTCGAAAACGAAAACTTTTGAAATAGGAAAAGAGCCTTTAATCACATTCTTTGCCATTTGCAATCATAAAATAGTCTAATATCTTCATTTTTTCAACATACGTAGCTATTACCCTCGAAAACTAAAACTTTTGACATAGAAAAGAGCCTTTAATCACATTCTTTACCATGTGCAATCATAAAATAGTCTAATATCTTCATTTTTCCAACATACGTAGCTATTACCCTCGAAAACTAAAACTTTTGAAATAGGAAAAGAGCCTTTAATCACATTCTTTACCATTTGCAATCATAAAATAGTCTAATATCTTCATTTTTTCAACATACGTAGCTATTACCCTCGAAAACTAAAACTTTTGCCATAGAAAAAGAGCCTTTAATCACATTCTTTACCATGTGCAATCATGAAATAGTCTAATATCTTCATTTCTCAGCATACGTAGCTATTACCCTCGAAAACTAAAACTTTTGAAATAGGAAAAGAGCTTTAATCACATTCTTGGCATTTGCAATCATAAAATGTCTAATATCTTCATTTTTTCAACATACGTAGCTATTACCCTCGAAAACTAAAACTTTTGACATAGGAAAAGAGCCTTTAATCACATTCTTTACCATGTGCAATCATAAAATAGTCTAATATCTTCATTTTTCCAACATACGTAGCTATTACCCTCGAAAACTAAAACTTTTGACATAGGAAAAGAGCCTTTAATCACATTCCTTACCATGTGCAATCATAAAATAGTCTAATATCTTCATTTTTCCAACATACGTAGCTATTACCCTCAAAAACTAAAACTTTTGACATAGGAAAAGAGCCTTTAATCACATTCTTTACCATTTGCAATCATAAAATAGTCTAATATCTTCATTTTTTCCAACATACGTAGCTATTACCCTCGAAAACTAAAACTTTTGCCATAGAAAAAGAGCCTTTAATCACATTCTTTACCATGTGCAATCATAAAATAGTCTAATATCTTCATTTTTCCAACATACGTAGCTATTACCCTCGAAAACAAAAAACTTTTGAAATAGGAAAAGAGCCTTTAATTACATTCTTTACCATTTGCAATCATAAAATTGTCTAATATCTTCATTTTTCCAACATACGTAGCTATTACCCTCGAAAATGAAAACTTTTGAAATAGGAAAAGAGCCATTAATCACATTCTTTACCATTTGCAATCATAAAATTGTCTAATATCTTCATTTTTTCAACATGCGTAGCTATTACCCTCGAAAACTAAAACTTTTGAAATAGGAAAAGAGCCTTTAATCACTTTCTTTACCATGTGCAATCATAAAATAGTCTAATATCTTCATTTTTCCAACATACGTAGCTATTACCCTCGAAAACTAAAACTTTTGACATAGGAAAAGAGCCTTTAATCACATTCGTTACCATTTGCAATTATAAAATAGTCTAATATCTTCATTTTTTCAACATACGTAGCTATTACCCTCGAAAACTAAAACTTTTGAAATAGGAAAAGAGCCTTTAATCACATTCGTTACCATTTGCAATTATAAAATAGTCTAATATCTTCATTTTTTCAACATACGTAGCTATTACCCTCGAAAACTAAAACTTTTGACATAGGAAAAGAGCCTTTAATCACATTCTTTACCATGTGCAATCATAAAATAGTCTAATATATTCATTTTTTCAACATACGTAGCTATTACCCTCGAAAACTAAATCTTTTGCCATAGGAAAAGAGCCTTTAAGCACATTCTTTACCATGTGCAATCATAAAATAGTCTAATATCTTCATTTTTTCAACATACGTAGCTATTACCTTCGAAAACTAAAACTTTTGACATAGGAAAAGAGCCTTTATTCACATTCGTTACCATTTGCAATTATAAAATAGTCTAATATCTTCATTTTTTCAACATACGTAGCTATTACCCCCGAAAACTAAAACTTTTGACATAGGAAAAGAGCCATTAATCACATTCGTTACCATTTGCAATTATAAAATAGTCTAATATCTTCATTTTTTCAACATACGTAGCTATTACCCTCGAAAACTAAAACTTTTGCCATAGAAAAAGAGCCTTTAATCACATTCTTTACCATGTGCAATCATAAAATAGTCTAATATCTTCATTTTTCCAACATACGTAGCTATTACCCTCAAAAACGAAAACTTTAGAAATAGGAAAAGAACCTTTAATCACATTCTTTACCATTTGCAATCATAAAATAGTCTAATATCTTCATATTTCCAACATACGTAGCTATTACCCTCGAAAACGAAAACTTTTGAAATAGGAAAAGAGCCTTTAATCACATTCTTTACCATTTGCAATTACCCTCGAAAACTAAAACTTTTGACATAGGAAAAGAGCCTTTAATCACATTCGTTACCATTTGCAATTATAAAATAGTCTAATATCTTCATTTTTTCAACATACGTAGCTATTACCATCGAAAACTAAAACTTTTGACATAGGAAAAGAGCCTTTAATCACATTCTTTACCATGTGCAATCATAAAATTGTCTAATATCTTCATTTTTTCAACATACGTAGCTATTACCCTCGAAAACTAAAACTTTTGCCATAGGAAAAGAGCCTTTAAGCACATTCTTTACCATGTGCAATCATAAAATAGTCTAATATCTTCATTTTTTCAACATACGTAGCTATTACTCTCGAAAACTAAAACTTTTGACATAGGAAAAGAGCCTTTAATCACATTCGTTACCATTTGCAATTATAAAATAGTCTAATATCTTCATTTTTTCAACATACGTAGCTATTACCCTCGAAAACTAAAACTTTTGACATAGGAAAAGAGCCTTTAATCACATTCGTTACCATTTGCAATCATAAAATAGTCTAATATCTTCATTTTTTCAACATACGTAGCTATTACCCTCGAAAACGAAAACTTTTGAAATAGGAAAAGAGCCTTTAATCACATTCTTTACCATTTGCAATCATAAAATAGTCTAATATCTTCATTTTTCCAACATACGTAGCTATTACCCTCGAAAACTAAAACTTTTGACATAGGAAAAGAGCCTTTAATCACATTCGTTACCATTTGCAATTATAAAATAGTCTAATATCTTCATTTTTTCAACATACGTAGCTATTACCCTCGAAAACTAAAACTTTTGACATAGGAAAAGAGCCTTTAATCACATTCTTTACCATGTGCAATCATAAAATAGTCTAATATCTTCATTTTTCCAACATACGTAGCTATTACCCTTGAAAACTAAAACTTTTGCCATAGGAAAAGAGCCTTTAAGCACATTCTTTACCATGTGCAATCATAAAATAGTCTAATATCTTCATTTTTTCAACATACGTAGCTATTACCCTCGAAAACTAAAACTTTTGACATAGGAAAAGAGCCTTTAATCACATTCGTTACCATTTGCAATTATAAAATAGTCTAATATCTTCATTTTTTCAACATACGTAGCTATTACCCTCGAAAACTAAAACTTTTGACATAGGAAAAGAGCCTTTAATCACATTCGTTACCATTTGCAATTATAAAATAGTCTAATATCTTCATTTTTTCAACATACGTAGCTATTACCCTCGAAAACTAAAACTTTTGACATAGGAAAAGAGCCTTTAATCACATTCGTTACCATTTGCAATTATAAAATAGTCTAATATCTTCATTTTTTCAACATACGTAGCTATTACCCTCGAAAACTAAAACTTTTGCCATAGAAAAAGAGCCTTTAATCACATTCTTTACCCTCGAAAAACTTAAACTTTTGCCATAGGAAAAGAGCCTTTAAGCACATTCTTTACCATGTGCAATCATAAAATAGTCTAATATCTTCATTTTTTCAACATACGTAGCTATTACCCTCGAAAACTAAAACTTTTGACATAGGAAAAGAGCCTTTAATCACATTCGTTACCATTTGCAATTATAAAATAGTCTAATATCTTCATTTTTTCAACATACGTAGCTATTACCCTCGAAAACTAAAACTTTTGACATAGGAAAAAAACCTTTAATCACATTCGTTACCATTTGCAATTATAAAATAGTCTAATATCTTCATTTTTTTAACATACGTAGCTATTACCCTCGAAAACTAAAACTTTTGACATAGGAAAAGAGCCTTTAATCACATTCGTTACCATTTGCAATTATAAAATAGTCTAATATCTTCATTTTTTCAACATACGTAGCTATTACCCTCGAAAACTAAAACTTTTGACATAGGAAAAGAGCCTTTAATCACATTCTTTACTATTTGCAATCATAAAATAGTCTAATATCTTCATTTTTTCAACATACGTAGCTATTACCCTCGAAAACTAAAACTTTTGACATAGGAAAAGAGCCTTTAATCACATTCTTTACCATTTGCAATCATAAAATAGTCTAATATCTCCATTTTTTCAACATACCTAGCTATTACCCTCGAAAACTAAAACTTTTGCCATAGAAAAAGAGCCTTTAATCACATTCTTTACCATGTGTAATCATAAAATAGTCTAATATCTTCATTTTTCCAACATACATAGCTATTACCCTCGAAAACTAAAACATTTGACATAGGAAAAGAGCCTTTAATCACCTTCTTTACCATTTGCAATCATAAAATAGTCTAATATCTTCATTTTTTCAACATACGTAGCTATTACCCTCGAAAACTAAAACTTTTGACATAGGAAAAGAGCCTTTAATCACATTCTTTACCATGTGCAATCATAAAATAGTCTAATATCTTCATTTTTTCAACATACGTAGCTATTACCCTCGAAAACTAAAACTTTTGACATAGGAAAAGAGCCTTTAATCACATTCGTTACCATTTGCAATTATAAAATAGTCTAATATCTTCATTTTTTCAACATACGTAGCTATTACCCTCGAAAACTAAAACTTTTGACATAGGAAAAGAGCCTTTAATCACATTCTTTACCATTTGCAATCATAAAATAGTCTAATATCTCCATTTTTTCAACATACGTAGCTATTACCCTCGAAAACTAAAACTTTTGCCATAGAAAAAGAGCCTTTAATCACATTCTTTACCATGTGCAATCATAAAATAGTCTAATATCTTCATTTTTCCAACATACATAGCTATTACCCTCGAAAACTAAAACTTTTGACATAGGAAAAGAGCCTTTAATCACATTCTTTACCATGTGCAATCATAAAATAGTCTAATATCTTCATTTTTTCAACATACGTAGCTATTACCCTCGAGAACTAAAACTTTTGACATAGGAAAAGAGCCTTTAATCACATTCTTTACCATTTGCAATCATAAAATAGTCTAATATCTTCATTTTTTCAACATACGTAGCTATTACCCTCGAAAACTAAAACTTTTGACATAGGAAAAGAGCCTTTAATCACATTCTTTACCATTTGCAATCATAAAATAGTCTAATATCTTCATTTTTTCAACATACGTAGCTATTACCCTCGAAAACTAAAACTTTTGCCATAGAAAAGAGCCTTTAATCACATTCTTTACCATGTGCAATCATGAAATAGTCTAATATCTTCATTTTTCGAGCATACGTAGCTATTACCATCAAAAACGAAAACTTTTGAAATAGGAAAAGAGCCTTTAATCACATTCTTTGCCATTTGCAATCATAAAATAGTCTAATATCTTCATTTTTTCAACATACGTAGCTATTACCCTCAAAAACTAAAACTTTTGACATAGAAAAGAGCCTTTAATCACATTCTTTACCATGTGCAATCATAAAATAGTCTAATATCTTCATTTTTCCAACATACGTAGCTATTACCCTCGAAAACTAAAACTTTTGACATAGGAAAAGAGCCTTTAATCACATTCTTTACCATTTGCAATCATAAAATAGTCTAATATCTTCATTTTTCCAACATACGTAGCTATTACCCTCGAAAACTAAAACTTTTGACTTAGGAAAAGAGCCTTTAATCACATTCGTTACCATTTGCAATTATAAAAGAGTCTAATATCTTCATTTTTTCAACATACGTAGCTATTACCCTCGAAAACTTAAACTTTTGAAATAGGAAAAGAGCCTTTAAGCACTTTCTTTACCATGTGCAATCATAAAATAGTCTAACATCTTCATTTTTCCAACATACGTAGCTATTACCCTCGAAAACTAAAACTTTTGACATAGGAAAAGAGCCTTTAATCACATTCTTTACCATGTGCAATCATAAAATAGTCTAATATCTTCATTTTTTCAACATACGTAGCTATTACCCTCGAAAACTAAAACTTTTGACATAGGAAAAGAGCCTTTAATCACATTCGTTACCATTTGCAATTATAAAATAGTCTAATATCTTCATTTTTCCAACATACGTAGCTATTACCCTCGAAAACTAAAACTTTTGACATAGGAAAAGAGCCTTTAATCACATTCGTTACCATTTGCAATTATAAAATAGTCTAATATCTTCATTTTTTTAACATACGTAGCTATTACCCTCGAAAACTAAAACTTTTGCCATAGAAAAAGAGCCTTTAATCACATTCTTTACCATGTGCAATCATGAAATAGTCTAATATCTTCATTTTTTCAACATACGTAGCTATTACCCTCGAAAACTAAAACTTTTGACATAGGAAAAGAGCCTATAATCACATTCTTTACCATGTGCAATCATAAAATAGTCTAATATCTTCATTTTTCCAACATACGTAGCTATTACCCTCGAAAACTAAAACTTTTGCCATAGGAAAAGAGCCTTTAAGCACATTCTTTACCATGTGCAATCATAAAATAGTCTAATATCTTCATTTTTTCAACATACGTAGCTATTACCCTCGAAAACTAAAACTTTTGACATAGGAAGAGAGCCTTTAATCACATTCGTTACCATTTGCAATTATAAAATAGTCTAATATCTTCATTTTTTCAACATACGTAGCTATTACCCTCGAAAACTAAAACTTTTGACATAGGAAAAGAGCCTTTAATCACATTCGTTACCATTTGCAATTATAAAATAGTCTAATATCTTCATTTTTTCAACATACGTAGCTATTAACCTCGAAAACTAAAACTTTTGACATAGGAAAAGAGCCTTTAATCACATTCGTTACCATTTGCAATTATAAAATAGTCTAATATCTTCATTTTTTCAACATACGTAGCTATTAGCCTCGAAAACTAAAACTTTTGACATAGGAAAAGAGCCTTTAATCACATTCTTTACCATTTGCAATCATAAAATAGTCTAATATCTTCATTTTTTCAACATACGTAGCTATTACCCTCGAAAACTAAAACTTTTGACATAGGAAAAGAGCCTTTAATCACATTCGTTACCATTTGCAATTATAAAATAGTCTAATATCTTCATTTTTTCAACATACGTAGCTATTACCCTCGAAAACTAAAACTTTTGACATAGGAAAAGAGCCTTTAATCACATTCTTTACCATTTGCAATCATAAAATAGTCTAATATCTTCATTTTTTCAACATACGTAGCTATTACCCTCGAAAACAAAAACTTTTGCCATAGAAAAAGAGCCTTTAATCACATTCTTTACCATGTGCAATCATAAAATAGTCTAATATCTTCATTTTTCCAACATACGTAGCTTTTACCCACGAAAACTAAAACTTTTGACATAGGAAAAGAGCCTTTAATCACCTTCTTTACCATTTGCAATCATAAAATAGTCTAATATCTTCATTTTTTCAACATACGTAGCTATTACCCTCGAAAACTAAAACTTTTGACAAAGGAAAAGAGCCTTTAATCACATTCTTTACCATGTGCAATCATAAAATAGTCTAATATCTTCATTTTATCAACATACGTAGCTATTACCCTCGAAAACTAAAACTTTTGACATAGGAAAAGAGCCTTTAATCACATTCTTTACCATTTGCAATCATAAAATAGTCTAATATCTTCATTTTTTCAACATACGTAGCTATTACCCTCGAAAACTAAAACTTTTGACATAGGAAAAGAGCCTTTAATCACATTCTTTACCATGTGCAATCATAAAATAGTCTAATATCTTCATTTTTCCAACATACGTAGCTATTACCCTCGAAAACGAAAACTTTTGAAATAGGAAAAGAGCCTTTAATCACATTCGTTACCATTTGCAATTATAAAATAGTCTAATATCTTCATTTTTTCAACATACGTAGCTATTACCCTCGAAAACTAAAACTTTTGACATAGGAAAAGAGCCTTTAATCACATTCTTTACCATATGCAATCATAAAATAGTCTAATATCTTCATTTTTCCAACATACGTAGCTATTACCCTCGAAAACTAAAACTTTTGAAATAGGAAAAGAGCCTTGAATCACATTCGTTACCATTTTCAATTATAAAATAGTCTAATATCTTCATTTTTTCAACATACGTAGCTATTACCCTCGAAAACTAAAACTTTTGACATAGGAAAAGAGCCTTTAATCACATTCTTTACCATGTGCAATCATAAAATAGTCTAATATCTTCATTTTTTCAACATACGTAGCTATTACCCTCGAAAACTAAAACTTTTGAAATAGGAAAAGAGCCTTTAAAAACTTTCTTTACCATGTGCAATCATAAAATAGTCTAATATCTTCATTTTTCCAACATACGTAGCTATTACCCTCGAAAACTAAAACTTTTGACATAGGAAAAGAGCCCTTAATCACATTCGTTACCATTTGCAATTATAAAATAGTCTAATATCTTCATTTTTTCAACATACGTAGCTATTACCCTCGAAAACTAAAACTTTTGCCATAGAAAAAGAGCCTTTAATCACATTCTTTACCATGTGCAATCATGAAATAGTCTAATATCTTCATTTTTCCAGCATACGTAGCTATTACCCTCGAAAACGAAAACTTTTGAAATAGGAAAAGAGCCTTTAATGACATTCTTTGCCATTTGCAATCATAAAATAGTCTAATATCTTCATTTTTTCAACATACGTAGCTATTACCCTCGAAAACTAAAACTTTTGCCATAGGAAAAGAGCCTTTAAGCACATTCTTTACCATGTGCAATCATAAAATAGTCTAATATCTTCATTTTTTCAACATACGTAGCTATTACCCTCGAAAACTAAAACTTTTGACATAGGAAGAGAGCCTTTAATCACATTCGTTACCATTTGCAATTATAAAATAGTCTAATATCTTCATTTTTTCAACATACGTAGCTATTACCCTCGAAAACTAAAACTTTTGACATAGGAAAAGAGCCTTTAATCACATTCGTTACCATTTGCAATTATAAAATAGTCTAATATCTTCATTTTTTCAACATACGTAGCTATTACCCTCGAAAACTAAAACTTTTGCCATAGAAAAAGAGCCTTTAATCACATTCTTTACCATGTGCAATCATGAAATAGTCTAATATCTTCATTTTTCCAGCATACGTAGCTATTACCCTCGAAAACGAAAACTTTTGAAATAGGAAAAGAGCCTTTAATGACATTCTTTGCCATTTGCAATCATAAAATAGTCTAATATCTTCATTTTTTCAACATACGTAGCTATTA